>NC_054541.1:49863485-49980985 GCF_017654505.1 Polyodon spathula | reverse complement strand
CACTGCAACCAGCTTCAACTGGTTACTCAGCTACTGGTATCACTGACAGCAGCAACAACTGGTTACTACAGCAACAAGCTAGCACAGTCCAGTACAGTGTATCACATGACAGCACTGCAGCCATCAACTGGTTACTACAGCAACAAGCTAGCACAGTGCAGTGTATCACATGACAGCACTGCAACCAGCTTCAACTGGTTACTACAGCAACAAGCTAGCCCAGTCCAGTACAGTGTATCACATGACAGCACTGCAGCCAGCTTCAACTGGTTACTACAGCAACAAGCTAGCCCAGTCCAGTATCACATGACAGCACTGCAACCAGCTTCAACTGGTTACTACAGCAACAAGCTAGCACAGTCCAGTACAGTGTATCACATGACAGCACTGCAACCAGCTTCAACTGGTTACTACAGCAACAAGCTAGCCCAGTCCAGTATCACATGACAGCACTGCAGCCAGCTTCAACTGGTTACTACAGCAACAAGCTAGCCCAGTCCAGTACAGTGTATCACATGACAGCACTGCAGCCAGCTTCAACTGGCTACTACAGCAACAAGCTAGCAGCAACAGTCCACTGGTTACTACAGCAACAAGCTAGTACAGTGTATCACACTGACAGCTTCAACACTGCAACCAGCAGTATCACATCAACTGGTTACTACAGCAACAAGCTAGCCCAGTCCAGTACAGTGTATCACATGACAGCACTGCAACCAGCTTCAACTGGTTACTACAGCAACAAGCTAGCCCAGTCCAGTATCACATGACAGCACTGCAACCAGCTTCAACTGGTTACTACAGCAACAAGCTAGCACAGTCCAGTATCACATGACAGCACTGCAACCAGCTTCAACTGGTTACTACAGCAACAAGCTAGCACAGTCCAGTATCACATGACAGCACTGCAGCCAGCTTCAACTGGTTACTACAGCAACAAGCTAGCACAGTCCAGTATCACATGACAGCACTGCAGCCAGCTTCAACTGGTTACTACAGCAACAAGCTAGCCCAGTCCAGCACAGTGTATCACATGACAGCACTGCAGCCAGCTTCAACTGGTTACTACAGCAACAAGCTAGCCCAGTCCAGTACAGTGTATCACATGACAGCACTGCAACCAGCTTCAACTGGTTACTACAGCAACAAGCTAGCACAGTCCAGTATCACATGACAGCACTGCAACCAGCTTCAACTGGTTACTACAGCTGACGTGCTCTCATGAGCTCACAGTGTTTTGATATCATAAAGGATAATGATCGGGAACACTTTGCATTAACTGTCTCTAACCACACAGTAATTGCACTGTAATTACATGTGTAGTTTTTATGTAATTATAACGTAAATACACAACTATATGTCAATATTGTATAACTGTAAAAGATACCAGCCGTTGACAATATTTTTTCCCTTTTGTATTTAAGCATGTTGTTCATAACTACACAACCGCAAGTGTTAATACTGTGTTATTACAGTGAAATTACAATGAGGATAGAGGTTAAAGTGTTAGTGTCATATACAGGATAATAAACAGATGGGATTACCAGAGGATGGATTTAATATGTATGGGTGTCCTGGCATCCCTACAGGCTGTCCTATTTGAGGCTCTGCTGATTGGAGTGAGGGTTGAGATCAGGAGCTCCCTGGTCCAATCCAACCCTCTGGGGTGGGCTTGTCTTGCCTGACCGCACCACAGAGACCATGACTGATGAGTCCAGGTGCAGAGCAGTGAGGCTGAGCTACTCCAGAGCTCAGCAACTTAGCAACATTGGCTGCTCAGTGGTTGGGTAGACTGGATACATTTTATTGCTAATACTGCTAAAAATACAAATGCAGTATAATCAAGTTTTTTTATATTAAGGTACTGCAAGCCTTATACATACTAGTCATCGTCAGTCTCGTAGGCAAACCACGCACACTAAAGTACTCTTTATCCATTGTATTCCATTGATTGGCGTTTAGGTACCAGCACTATTTTCATGCTGCATTAAGTTTGGCTGTCCTTTTTGCATTATATGCACATGAGTCAATGGTTCATTGCATTTTACCTGTGTGATTACGTATGCTATTATTAATGTCATTTTAAAATGTGAGTTTTCTGTATTATAAATGATATGCACTTTTAAAATAGTTTACATACCCCAATAGAAATTTATAATTTCTAGAAATTACTCAAAAACAAAAAAACGAAGGAAAAATCTTTTCCAGCTAAAGTTTTGTTTTGTGGATGAGGAAAAAAAATTACAAGAAATTAGGTATACAAATATATATTAATATTTTTTGCAAAACTGCAAAACATGCTAATTGAAAAGTATTCATACCCTTTGATGCTATGCAATTTGATGTTAATTGACATCTATTTCTTGTAACTTTTTTAATCATCCACAAAAGCAAAACTTTTGCTGCAATAGATTTTACCTATAATTATTTGTTTTCTAGAAATTTCTAGAAATTATAAATTTCTATTGGGGTATGTAAACTTTTGACTACAACTATATATATATATATATATATATATATATATATATATATATATATATATATATAATTTAGTGGATATGTGTTTTTCTTATGTTTATATACTGTATATGTGTGTGTGTAAATATATGGACAAAAGTAAAAGTATAAATAAACATAAGAACAACACAGATCCACTAAATACTAATATCTACTGTAAAAACAGCAATGTTGTTTTCGGAATAGCCTGTGAAAAATGTGAGGAAATAAAATATGTTGGAGAGACTGGAACAACTTTATATAAAATAATTCAGAACCACCTTTCATTAATTAGAAGTAAAAAAATGAATGAACCAATAGTACAGCACTTCACCAGTCAAGGACATGATGTAAAGTTTGTAGTATTAGAACAGCTAAAATTAGACAATGCGACATATAGAAGAAAAAAAGAAAGTAAATGGATAAATAGACTGAACACGATTATACCAGCGGGACTCAACAGAAAAGAATGAACTAATTAATTCCAATAAATATATAAAAGTTAAAAATAATTAAAAAAACAAAATTAATTCAAAAGTTGTGCATGCTGATGCACTGGGGAGACCAAATCAAGGCTGATCCTCAGAGCCAGCATTGCATAAGAATATAAATATAAGTTTATATAAAATAATGTTAATTAGGATTAATATAGATTTAAAGATATAAGTAAAAATTATGTCACAATATATAGAACACCATTACATCATGTAAGAATAAATCATGGATTTGAATATAAACAATAACAAGTAGTTGCCATGCCGTCAAACACCTATAAATACCTCCAATGTTTTGATTCAAACACAGGCTCCCTTGAGAAAGAAAGAAAGGAGAATGGGAAATTGATGGGCCAGTTATAGCAAGGTGGCACAGGGCTGGAATTCAAAAATCAGGGAAGACAAAACAAAGGAAGGGCACCATGAACAATACCAGCTATAGAGAACGGGCACAAGAAGAAACCATACGGATGCTTACAGAGTACCTTTCATTGGGCAGATGTCATTTCAGAAAACCAGCTTTCAAGCATGCAACATCCTTTCAGCACGCGGCTTGAGAAAAAAAGGCTTGGATGTTTCCATTTAAAAAAAGGAGTCTTTGCTAAATAGAAAACAGTTGAACAAATACCAAATATGCACTGAAACCAAACCCCTAAAACACCAGGTGCATCCTCGTGAAATAAACAGTAAACCCAAAATGTGCTTTGATGGATTCCAGCCCGTTTAAGAAATGCAGACATGTCAAAGTCCAGGGCAAGCCCTTCTTTAAGAAACCCTGTGCCAAACCCCAGTAACCCAATCCTGATTAATGCTAGCTGCAGCTTTGTTGAAAAGAAAAGGAATGAATGTAGTTAATTAGTCCTGTGGTCGTCTTCCCCTTTATTAGCCAATAAAAGGTTCTGCGAGCGATTCCCAGGCACACAGTAATTAGCTGGAGAAGGAGCTGATTATAGCCAGGTGCACCCTTTGAAGTGATTGCCGGCCGCTCCTCAGTTGTCTGCAGTGCGGCCCGGCTGTACTAATGCTGCAGGCATCCCCGGCATCCTTGCATAAAGAAACTCTTCAAGACTGGCCCAATAATACAACATTCAGCACATTTTCTCCTTTCTTAGCTTTATTGCAAAACATCGTATGACATTGGGTATCAGTATGGTTCAGCAGTTAAGTCTTATAACCAGAAAGCTGTGTCATTAGCTTGTCAGTGTTGAGAGTGTAATTAATTGAATGGAAAGGCAAAGGCTGGACATGAACTATAATGCTTTACCATTCAGCTAAAGAGCAGGCTCTGTAGTCAAAAGTTAAGTACAGGTCTTATGCTGAAGTGAATATTATTAAGATAATAGTTCAAATGAGGTACTGGGAAGCAGTGTGGGAGAGTGGTTAGAGCTATCGGCCTATGAGGGAGAATGGTCTAGTGGTTAGAGAGAAGGGAGAAGGAGGAAGGCTAGTGGTGAGAGCTATTGAACTGGTTAGCAGAGGGTTCTACTGCAGGGCTGCACAAATGTTGTCCTCTGTGACTGGAGCCCTCTGAGTTTTATAGGTATCATTAAATAATTAACTGATTAAGACCTGGAAGGAGGTCAAATTGGTACAATTAAGTAATTTAGTGTACTGGTGGGACAAAGACCAAGAGGGCTCTAGAGCTTGAGGACCAGAATTGTGCACCCCTGGTCTACTGGTTAGAGATGAGAGACTGGGAGCAAATTTGATCTGGTGGTGTGAGCTGTGGGACAGACAGGGAGGCAGTATAGTATGGTGGTTAAAGCTGAGGGGCTGGGAGGGAGGCAGTGTGGTGTAGTGGAGCTGAGGGGCTGGGAGGGAGGCAGTGTGGTGTAGTGGAGAGAGCGGAGGGGCTGGGAGGGAGGCAGTGTGGTGTAGTGGAGAGAGCGGAGGGGCTGGGAGGGAGGCAGTGTGGTGTAGTGGAGAGAGCTGAGGGGCTGGGAGGGAGGCAGTGTGGTGTAGTGGAGAGAGCGGAGGGGCTGGGAGGGAGGCAGTGTGGTGTAGTGGAGAGAGCGGAGGGGCTGGGAGGGAGGCAGTGTGGTGTAGTGGAGAGAGCTGAGGGGCTGGGAGGGAGGCAGTGTGGTGTAGTGGAGAGAGCTGAGGGGCTGGGAGGGAGGCAGTGTGGTGTAGTGGAGAGAGCTGAGGGGCTGGGAGGGAGGCAGTGTGGTGTAGTGGAGAGAGCGGAGGGGCTGGGAGGGAGGCAGTGTGGTGTAGTGGAGAGAGCTGAGGGGCTGGGAGGGAGGCAGTGTGGTGTAGTGGAGAGAGCTGAGGGGCTGGGAGGGAGGCAGTGTGGTGTAGTGGAGAGAGCGGAGGGGCTGGAAGGGAGGCAGTGTGGTGTAGTGGAGCTGAGGGGCTGGGAGGGAGGCAGTGTGGTGTAGTGGAGAGAGCTGAGGGGCTGGGAGGGAGGCAGTGTGGTGTAGTGGAGCTGAGGGGCTGGGAGGGAGGCAGTGTGGTGTAGTGGAGAGAGCTGAGGGGCTGGGAGGGAGGCAGTGTGGTGTAGTGGAGAGAGCTGAGGGGCTGGAAGGGAGGCAGTGTGGTGTAGTGGAGCTGAGGGGCTTGGAGGGAGGCAGTGTGGTGTAGTGGAGCTGAGGGGCTGGAAGGGAGGCAGTGTGGTGTAGAGAGAGCAGAGGGGCTGGGAGGCTTGTGACCTGAAAGGACAGCACTTGCATCATGCTGAACACAGGAGGAGGTTAATGAAGGACCAAACCCCTCCTTGGCTCGCATGTTCTTCAGAACATGGCCTGACACGTAGTTCTTTGTTCTCACTTTGGGCAAAGTGCTTGTGTATTTCCCACATGTCATTCTCCGATAGACCCTCTTTGCTGCATTACCATCTGCCATTGTGCTAAACTCAGTCTTTCTCATGCAGTGAAGACCTACTTATCTAAACGTGTCATATCTGTAAACTTTCAGCATCCATAGTGTGTGTGTGTGTGAATGGAAATCTATTGGGAAACAGTACCAGCTCCCAGCTCTCTGTCGGCCTGCCTTATTGGATCAACACCAGAGGAAGATGCTGTTGTTTCATTGACACTATAAATTGGTTAGTGAATGCAATCGTGTATTAATGAGTGGTTAATCCCCCAGGCAGTGATCACACAGCAGCACACAGAGACTCTGCCATCGTTTATGGATTGCTGTGTTTTTAATTGACACCTGCTCATGCTGATTCGTATTATTGTTAATTAAAATTCTAGGTAAGTGCTGGAAAGCAAGGAATGTTTTGTACTGTGACATTGTCTGCATAATATGACAATTAAAAAATCATTGCTGACCAGCTTGTGCTGTAACTTACAGAGCTTTCTTGATCTTTTCAGTAATAGTCAGACACAGTGCTGGCAACCACAGCACCGCCCTGCCATTCAGTTCCGGGCTCTCTCAAGACTGGCAAATTGAAAGACAGACATGTCCTGAACAGAGCCGGATTCTAACACTTCCCAAGCTGAAAGGCATGAAAGGCTAGTGAATTAGACTGCTGTCATCTAACTCTCTCACGTACATCTGTAGAACTACAGAACCAGCAGCAGGGAAGGCTGATGTCAGCCCACTCGATGCAGTACAAGGGCATTGTAAAGTACTGGAATACTCTGTTGTTTCATTGGTTCGGGCAGCGAGCTCTTGCAGTTGTACAGGCACTGCGTGTCCTTTTGCCATCACAGCTAACAATTACAGCTGGGGAGTAGATTTATATATATATAATAGAATATATATATATAATATATATATTATATATATATAGATAATATATCAAAAACGAGTTTCTCGGTTAAAGGGTTGCAAAGCTATACAAATTTTGGAAATGTTTTAACATACCTTTAGATAGATAGATAGATTGATCGATAGATCGATCGATAGATAGATAGATAGATAGATAGATAGATAGATAGATAGATAGATAGATTGATAGATAGATAGATAGACAGATAGATAGATAGATAGATAGATAGATAGATAGATAGATAGATAGATAGATAGATAGATAGATAGATAGATAGATAGATAGATAGATAGATAGATAGATAAAATCAAATAAAAACACACACATACAGAAAACCTATAGTCTAGGTTTAAACTGTCTGTATGTATCAGGGCCAAAAAACACGAAAGCACTTTCCCCAGTTGCTTCTCGTCACTTAACCGCAGAGTTGAGCTGCGAAGCTCAGCCTTGCTTCTCTAGCACTGGTATCATGCAACATATTACAAGTCATCCCCCTTCAATTTGAATGTATTGCTCTGGTGGAATGTGTGTTCTGTCAGGGCACTCCCTTTTTAATAGGGAGCCAGTCCCTGCTTGAACTCCTGATAATGACAGCTTACATACAGCACATGCCACATTGTTATAAATATCCGCAGTTTCTAAGCCAGAGATTGGCACAAAAAGGAAAGACAAGCTGTACAAGGCAACGAATGTGCCGTTTCAGCTGCAAGTAATCAGATGGTGATTTTTTTTACTTGCAATCCATGCCCGGCAGCCATAATTAGATATCAAGTCTTTCATTTAAATGAAAATGCAGGCGATTCAGAAAGGGTTTGATTATAGAGTTGGAATATCACTTCGATCCAGCTCTGCGCTCCTGTGTGTCACCGCACAGTTAATTGGTTTGTATATCAAGCTTCAATGTTTTTCCATCCTGTGGATTTTTTGGAAAAGGTAAACATGAAGTAACGCAAAGTCTCTGTCTGAATGTCAAAGGTGCAATGCACGAGACAAGCACTGTTATGAGTTTCAACACTGGAAATGTACCCCTAAGGATACGAGAGCCAGCACAGTGGTATAATATACAGAACAGGGTTTGGAATATCTGAGAGCCAGCACATTCAATACAGCGCAGTGGTATAGTATATAGAACTGGGTTTGGAATATCTGAGAGCCAGCACATTCAATACAGTGCAGTGGTATAGAATATCTCAGAGCCAGCACAGTAATGCACTGGCACTGTTATTACATGCTGACACTGCAGTGCCTGGGAACAGTATACTAATGACTGTCCTAGGGTTCTAATACAGTAATGCACTGGCACTGTTATTACATGCTGACACTGCAGTGCCTGGGAACAGTATACTAATGACTCTGCTAGGGTTCTAATACAGTAATGCACTGGCACTGTTATTACATGCTGACACTGCAGGGCCTGGGAACAGTATACTAATGACTCTGCCAGGGTTCTAATACAGTAATGCACTGGCACTGTTATTACATGCTGACACTGCAGGGCCTGGGAACAGTATACTGATGACTGTGCTAGGGTTCTAATACAGTAATGCACTGGCACTGTTATTACATGCTGACACTGCAGTGCCTGGGAACAGTATACTAATGACTGTCCTAGGGTTCTAATACAGTAATGCACTGGCACTGTTATTACATGCTGACACTGCAGTGCCTGGGAACAGTATACTAATGACTGTCCTAGGGTTCTAATACAGTAATGCACTGGCACTGTTATTACATGCTGACACTGCAGTGCCTGGGAACAGTATACTAATGACTCTGCTAGGGTTCTAATACAGTAATGCACTGGCACTGTTATTACATGCTGACACTGCAGTGCCTGGGAACAGTATACTAATGACTCTGCTAGGGTTCTAATACAGTAATGCACTGGCACTGTTATTACATGCTGACACTGCAGTGCCTGGGAACAGTATACTAATGACTCTGCTAGGGTTCTAATACAGTAATGCACTGGCACTGTTATTACATGCTGACACTGCAGTGCCTGGGAACAGTATACTGATGACTGTGCTAGGGTTCTAATACAGTAATGCACTGGCACTGTTATTACATGCTGACACTGCAGTGCCTGGGAACAGTATACTAATGACTCTGCTAGGGTTCTAATACAGTAATGCACTGGCACTGTTATTACATGCTGACACTGCAGTGCCTGGGAACAGTATACTAATGACTCTGCTAGGGTTCTAATACAGTAATGCACTGGCACTGTTATTACATGCTGACACTGCAGTGCCTGGGAACAGTATACTAATGACTGTGCTAGGGTTCTAATACAGTAATGCACTGGCACTGTTATTACATGCTGACACTGCAGTGCCTGGGAACAGTATACTAATGACTCTGCTAGGGTTCTAATACAGTAATGCACTGGCACTGTTATTACATGCTGACACTGCAGGGCCTGGGAACAGTATACTAATGACTGTCCTAGGGTTCTAATACAGTAATGCACTGGCACTGTTATTACATGCTGACACTGCAGTGCCTGGGAACAGTATACTAATGACTGTCCTAGGGTTCTAATACAGTAATGCACTGGCACTGTTATTACATGCTGACACTGCAGTGCCTGGGAACAGTATACTAATGACTGTCCTAGGGTTCTAATACAGTAATGCACTGGCACTGTTATTACATGCTGACACTGCAGTGCCTGGGAACAGTATACTAATGACTCTGCTAGGGTTCTAATACAGTAATGCACTGGCACTGTTATTACATGCTGACACTGCAGGGCCTGGGAACAGTATACTAATGACTGTCCTAGGGTTCTAACATAGTAATGCACTGGCACTGTTATTACATGCTGACACTGCAGTGCCTGGGAACAGTATACTAATGACTCTGCTAGGGTTCTAATACAGTAATGCACTGGCACTGTTATTACATGCTGACACTGCAGTGCCTGGGAACAGTATACTAATGACTGTCCTAGGGTTCTAACACAGTAATGCACTGGCACTGTTATTACATGCTGACACTGCAGTGCCTGGGAACAGTATACTAATGACTCTGCTAGGGTTCTAATACAGTAATGCACTGGCACTGTTATTACATGCTGACACTGCAGTGCCTGGGAACAGTATACTAATGACTGTCCTAGGGTTCTAATACAGTAATGCACTGGCACTGTTATTACATGCTGACACTGCAGTGCCTGGGAACAGTATACTAATGACTGTCCTAGGGTTCTAATACAGTAATGCACTGGCACTGTTATTACATGCTGACACTGCAGTGCCTGGGAACAGTATACTAATGACTCTGCTAGGGTTCTAATACAGTAATGCACTGGCACTGTTATTACATGCTGACACTGCAGTGCCTGGGAACAGTATACTAATGACTCTGCTAGGGTTCTAATACAGTAATGCACTGGCACTGTTATTACATGCTGACACTGCAGGGCCTGGGAACAGTATACTAATGACTGTCCTAGGGTTCTAACACAGTAATGCACTGGCACTGTTATTACATACTGACACTGCAGTGCCTGGGAACAGTACACTGATGACTGTGCTAGGGTTCTAATACAGTAATGCACTGGCACTGTTATTACATGCTGACACTGCAGTGCCTGGGAACAGTATACTAATGACTGTCCTAGGGTTCTAATACAGTAATGCACTGGCACTGTTATTACATGCTGACACTGCAGTGCCTGGGAACAGTATACTAATGACTCTGCTAGGGTTCTAATACAGTAATGCACTGGCACTGTTATTACATGCTGACACTGCAGTGCCTGGGAACAGTATACTAATGACTCTGCTAGGGTTCTAATACAGTAATGCACTGGCACTGTTATTACATGCTGACACTGCAGTGCCTGGGAACAGTATACTAATGACTGTCCTAGGGTTCTAATACAGTAATGCACTGGCACTGTTATTACATGCTGACACTGCAGTGCCTGGGAACAGTATACTGATGACTCTGCTAGGGTTCTAATACAGTAATGCACTGGCACTGTTATTACATGCTGACACTGCAGTGCCTGGGAACAGTATACTAATGACTCTGCTAGGGTTCTAATACAGTAATGCACTGGCACTGTTATTATATGCTGACACTGCAGTGCCTGGGAACAGTACACTGATGACTGTGCTAGGGTTCTAATACAGTAATGCACTGGCACTGTTATTACATGCTGACACTGCAGTGCCTGGGAACAGTATACTAATGACTCTGCTAGGGTTCTAATACAGTAATGCACTGGCACTGTTATTACATGCTGACACTGCAGTGCCTGGGAACAGTATACTGATGACTGTGCTAGGGTTCTAATACAGTAATGCACCGGCACTGTTATTACATGCTGACACTGCAGTGCCTGGAAACAGTATACTAATGACTCTGCTAGGGTTCTAATACAGTAATGCACTGGCACTGTTATTACATGCTGACACTGCAGGGCCTGGGAACAGTATACTGATGACTCTGCTAGGGTTCTAATACAGTAATGCACTGGCACTGTTATTACATGCTGACACTGCAGTGCCTGGGAACAGTATACTAATGACTGTCCTAGGGTTCTAATACAGTAATGCACTGGCACTGTTATTACATGCTGACACTGCAGTGCCTGGGAACAGTATACTAATGACTCTGCTAGGGTTCTAATACAGTAATGCACTGGCACTGTTATTACATGCTGACACTGCAGTGCCTGGGAACAGTATACTGATGACTCTGCTAGGGTTCTAATACAGTAATGCACTGGCACTGTTATTACATGCTGACACTGCAGTGCCTGGGAACAGTATACTGATGACTCTGCTAGGGTTCTAATACAGTAATGCACTGGCACTGTTATTACATGCTGACACTGCAGTGCCTGGGAACAGTACACTGATGACTGTGCTAGGGTTCTAATACAGTAATGCACTGGCACTGTTATTACATGCTGACACTGCAGTGCCTGGGAACAGTATACTAATGACTCTGCTAGGGTTCTAATACAGTAATGCACTGGCACTGTTATTACATGCTGACACTGCAGTGCCTGGGAACAGTATACTGATGACTGTGCTAGGGTTCTAATACAGTAATGCACTGGCACTGTTATTACATGCTGACACTGCAGTGCCTGGGAACAGTATACTAATGACTCTGCTAGGGTTCTAATACAGTAATGCACTGGCACTGTTATTACATGCTGACACTGCAGTGCCTGGGAACAGTACACTGATGACTGTGCTAGGGTTCTAATACAGTAATGCACTGGCACTGTTATTACATGCTGACACTGCAGTGCCTGGGAACAGTATACTAATGACTCTGCTAGGGTTCTAATACAGTAATGCACTGGCACTGTTATTACATGCTGACACTGCAGTGCCTGGGAACAGTATACTAATGACTGTCCTAGGGTTCTAATACAGTAATGCACTGGCACTGTTATTACATGCTGACACTGCAGTGCCTGGGAACAGTATACTAATGACTGTCCTAGGGTTCTAATACAGTAATGCACTGGCACTGTTATTACATGCTGACACTGCAGTGCCTGGGAACAGTATACTAATGACTGTCCTAGGGTTCTAATACAGTAATGCACTGGCACTGTTATTACATGCTGACACTGCAGTGCCTGGGAACAGTATACTAATGACTCTGCTAGGGTTCTAATACAGTAATGCACTGGCACTGTTATTACATGCTGACACTGCAGTGCCTGGGAACAGTATACTGATGATTCTGCTAGGGTTCTAATACAGTAATGCACTGGCACTGTTATTACATGCTGACACTGCAGTGCCTGGGAACAGTATACTGATGACTGTGCTAGGGTTCTAATACAGTAATGCACTGGCACTGTTATTACATGCTGACACTGCAGTGCCTGGGAACAGTACACTGATGACTGTGCTAGGGTTCTAATACAGTAATGCACTGGCACTGTTATTACATGCTGACACTGCAGTGCCTGGGAACAGTATACTAATGACTGTGCTAGGGTTCTAATACAGTAATGCACTGGCACTGTTATTACATGCTGACACTGCAGGGCCTGGGAACAGTATACTGATGACTCTGCTAGGGTTCTAATACAGTAATGCACTGGCACTGTTATTACATGCTGACACTGCAGTGCCTGGGAACAGTATACTGATGACTCTGCTAGGGTTCTAATACAGTAATGCACTGGCACTGTTATTACATGCTGACACTGCAGTGCCTGGGAACAGTATACTGATGACTCTGCTAGGGTTCTAATACAGTAATGCACTGGCACTGTTATTACATGCTGACACTGCAGTGCCTGGGAACAGTATACTAATGACTCTGCTAGGGTTCTAATACAGTAATGCACTGGCACTGTTATTACATGCTGACACTGCAGTGCCTGGGAACAGTATACTAATGACTCTGCTAGGGTTCTAATACAGTAATGCACTGGCACTGTTATTACATGCTGACACTGCAGGGCCTGGGAACAGTATACTGATGACTCTGCTAGGGTTCTAATACAGTAATGCACTGGCACTGTTATTACATGCTGACACTGCAGGGCCTGGGAACAGTATACTAATGACTCTGCTAGGGTTCTAATACAGTAATGCACTGGCACTGTTATATCACACTGTTCCTTATAAGCAGAATGGGGTTGGAAATGAAATATTGTTCCTTTTAAGGCTAAGCCGGTTCTGTAGAAGAGAAAGTACCACACTGTGCTCCTGTATATATGGAAGACAGATGGGCTGTGTCAAAATACAGCTTATCAGGCAGAATTGCAGCTTATCAAGCAGAATTGCAGCTTATCAAGCAGAATTGCAGCTTATCAGGCAGAATTGCAGCTTATCAGGCAGAATTGCAGCTTATCAGGCAGAATTGCTGCTTATCAGGCAGAATTGCAGCTTATCAGGCAGAATTGCAGCTTATCAGGCAGAATTGCTGCTTATCAGGCAGAATTGCAGCTTATCAGGCAGAATTGCAGCTTATCAAGCAGAATTGCAGCTTATCAAGCAGAATTGCAGCTTATCAGGCAGAATTGCAGCTTATCAGGCAGAATTGCAGCTTATCAGGCAGAATTGCAGCTTATCAAGCAGAATTGCAGCTTATCAGGCAGAATTGCAGCTTATCAAGCAGAATTGCAGCTAATCAAGCAGAATTGCAGGAAGACAGGTTTTCTCTAATGATGATGGCTTCCATCACTGCTGAGATTAAATAACTGCAGAGTTTCACTGCTGAGATAGACGGCTTCCTGCCTGAGCCTCAGCCTTTACAGGACTGAACATATAGGCCAGTTACAGGCTTTTATACACACCAGCATTGACACTAAATTGAATAATTAATTCATTAACTGGACCACTGATCTGGGCCTGCAGTATTCTCTATTCCATCCACAGTCTCGCATGGAAATGGGCATTTAAACAAGACTATAAACTACCCCTTTCCTGGGGTCATTTAAACAAGACTGTAAACTACCCCTTTCCTGGGGTCATTTAAACAAGACTGTAAACTACCCCTTTCCTGGGGTCATTTAAACAAGACTGTAAACTACCCCTTTCCTGGGGTCATTTAAACAAGACTGTAAACTACCCCTTTCCTGGGGTCATTTAAACAAGACTGTAAACTACCCCTTTCCTGGGGTCTGGGGTCATTTAAACAAGACTGTAAACTACCCCTTTCCTGGGGTCATTTAAACAAGACTGTAAACTACCCCTTTCCTGGGGTCATTTAAACAAGACTGTAAACTACCCCTTTCCTGGGGTCATTTAAACAAGACTGTAAACTACCCCTTTCCTGGGGTCATTTAAACAAGACTGTAAACTACCCCTTTCCTGGGGTCATTTAATATTCACATATTTAGCAAAAACACTTTTAAACATGTTTACCAAAAATAAAGCACATACATATGAAGATGAAGAATACACTGTTTGGATGTAGTTGGTGGAATTCTGCGCATTATCCTGGAGAATATGGAAGTGAAAACAAGTGCAAAATAAGTCTTTAACACAATTTTTTCATGAAAATAAACCCTATTTACAAATCTGAGGTTTTCACCTTGTTACACCAAGCCTTTGTGAAACTGCACTGTGGATGCAGCTTGGAGCAAGCAGAGAAAGAAACATACCGCGGCAAAATTCTTATCAAGACCATTCACTGACCACAGCACCAATGCCAACACAATGCCCATTGTAAATGTTTACTATAGTTAAAGCTTAGAAAAGTGTAAGGAGACACAGTGAAGCATAGCTAAGCATTGCAAAGCACAGAGAGGAACCATATTTAAAAACATGCCAAACCACAATAAACTATGGGAAATGCATAGAATAGCCATGGGCCAACTGTAAAATTATTGCAAATCTGCTGTGGTAAACTTTTATAAGGGGAGCTGGTATGCTGTGTAATGTCTGGAATGTCTTAGCTTCTGATCACAATCCAGTTACGCTAACTGTATATGTGCCTTGCCAGTTTAGGGTTTGGATCTGTCCTACCTATTTGAAAGGGTCCTTGAGCCCCAGGAGAATACGCCTGTAGATGTGCACAGCAATCATATCATTTTTAAGGATCCTGGCACACATAACAGATAGGATTTCAGTAACTGCTGCTCTGACGTTATCAGTTCCTGTCTTCCTGGAGACAAAGTAGTAAGAAGCCTATCCCGAGAGGCACTTCATCCAAACTGCTGTCCACTCCCCTCCAAAGGAACGTTGCATGAATAATTCTTTAATGAATGGAACATCACTATAGAGAGGAGATATGAGGGGCTCTATTCACAAAGCTTGATGTTTGTGAAACTCTTCTTTACAGTTGTTAATGGAATCACCAACAGCTTTGGGACACATAAACAATCTTATCCCTGCTCCTGGTCCTGCGTGGAGGAGCGACTTCACCGTGCTGTCCCCAAGCCCAGGAAAAAACAGCTCACCTCTAATAAACAATCGTATCCCTGCTCCTGGTCCTGCGTGGAGGAGCGACTTCACCGTGCTGTCCCCAAGCCCAGGAAAAAACAGCTCACCTCTAATAAACAATCTTATCCCTGCTCCTGGTCCTGCGTGGAGGAGCGACTTCACCGTGCTGTCCCCAAGCCCAGGAAAAAACAGCTCACCTCTAATAAACAATCTTATCCCTGCTCCTGGTCCTGCGTGGAGGAGCGACTTCACCGTGCTGTCCCCAAGCCCAGGAAAAAACAGCTCACCTCTAATAAACAATCTTATCCCTGCTCCTGGTCCTGCGTGGAGGAGCGACTTCACCGTGCTGTCCCCAAGCCCAGGAAAAAACAGCTCACCTCTAATAAACAATCGTATCCCTGCTCCTGGTCCTGCGTGGAGGAGCGACTTCACCGTGCTGTCCCCAAGCCCAGGAAAAAACAGCTCACCTCTAATAAACAATCTTATCCCTGCTCCTGGTCCTGCGTGGAGGAGCGACTCCACCTTGCTGTCCCCAAGCCCAGGAAAAAACAGCTCACCTCTAATAAACAATCTTATCCCTGCTCCTGGTCCTGCGTGGAGGAGCGACTCCACCTTGCTGTCCCCAAGCCCAGGAAAAAACAGCTCACCTCTAATAAAGCACAGGTGTTGACACATTCAGTCACCTAGCGCACTGCATGAGCACACTGCACAGTGAATTTCACAGCAGGAATTTGAGATGCTGCCAGTGATACTCCCTCCCTACAGACTGGCTGCCTCCCCCCCTGGATCAGAGCTGAGAACTGATCGAGAAAACCTGCAGGGCTTTATTCGCTGTTGAAAAGCCAAATCGGCCTCAAACCTGTGGGTCTTTTTTCCAGTTACCGTCAATGTTTTCTCTTACTGTTCGGTGGTGTTTGCTTCAATCACTTGGAGCGGTTCTGGGTTCTGTTGCTCCAGTACATTTTTCACATGGTATTTTTTTACCTGGGTTGGAGTTGCTTTGAGCTAGAAATCCTGACCAGCCTTGTTCATTCTGTTCATGTGACAATGCGACCTTTCAACTCTAGCAGTCCCGCCTATTGGGACAGCCTGACAGACTGAGAAGACTGTTCAGTCCTGGAACTTTGATTCTGTAGACAAACTCAAATCAGCTCAAAGTCAAGTAAAGAGATTTAGAAAAAGTATAATAACTCAATATTGAAGCCACATCACCCCAAATAAAACAGTAAGGGGAATGAAACATGTAACACAATTCCATTAGAAGTTACTTTTCAAACTGGTGGCTGGGATGCTTATTCCCTCTCTACTGGTCATCCACCTCGTCCTTCTCATGTAGTCAATGGAGGCCTTTCCAGTACAAAGACAGTAGCGCTAGACTGGCTTTCAGTGCGTTAGGAGAATTTGATTGTGCAGTAACAGTTTAATATTGAGTTTGTTTGTAGTCTATAAAAAACTCACACCAGTAGTGTAATCAGTTGAGCTGCCTAATGCTACTTGAGTAAGACTGTCCAAGATTACTGCTAATCAGGGTGTGCTTAACCTGCCACCATATAAGAGCAGGACTACAGGAAATCTGCAAGCAAAGACTTTTCCAAAAGAGCTTCAGAAACGCATCCCAAAGCCATTCCATGCATCTCGCAGTCTGTTCCAGTGTCCACACTGAAGCCAAGAGAAACACAGATTTATCAGATGTACTGTGCTACTGGCTGTCCAGTCTCCTGAACTCAGTGAGGTACTAGTACTCTAGTGGAATTACGTGCCTGCCATTAGTTATTGTGACATGAATATTATGAAAAGTATTAAACTAAGTGCATTAGACTGCTGGCTGCCAAGACCTGACAAAGCCAAGCTAATATGAAGGGAAGTTTCTGGGAGGGGCGGTACAAGGAGGGCATGGGGAGGGGGGGGGGGGGGGGGGGGGGGATCTTTGAAGTCCGTCTAACCCCAGGGTATGCCAGCTTCAGTTACATCTTCAGTTACATTCAGCTTCAAACTCCAGTAACTTTGGCAGCACATGCAAAGCCAGGTATGCAGGTATACAGAATGCCAGAGCTGTAAAATGAGTACAAATATTGCCAGTCTGCAAACCAGCAAAGCTCGTGCTGCAGACAACAGGTTGGCACTGTCCCCAGCTCCACCATCACTGCCAGGGCTGAGACTCGTAAATCACACAGATAAAGAATCCGCTGCTCTTGTATAACAAGCTCGGGCAGGCTGTCATCTGCTTTCCGTTACAATTAGCACTGCGAGGCACGGTCTGTATTGTGGGCGAACTGACACACAGCCTCCCTCTGATGTGCATACTGGTAATTCCCATCATTGCTATCTCCTTTTCATGCAACGGGGCATCTTTTTTATAGAACTTGCATTACATCTTTTTATCTACATCCAGCAACCTCAGCATAAGCAAATAGGGAATTAGGGAGGGGTGCTGTTTTTTTAACAAGATTTGCCTCAAATGAACCTCTCTGAGTGCAATTACAATATTGGACTGCTGGCTAGCCCTTATACTGTAAAAGATTACTGTGGTAAACTGTGGTATGTAATAGTCAAATTGTAGGCAAGCAGCATAGCTAAGTATGATACAGAATGGTAAACACCATGGTTAATCATGGGGAAGAATAGTAAAGGAATAGCAAACTGCAAAATTAGCACAAAGATTTACTGTGATCAACTTTTTAATCAGGTGCCATTGCACAGCAATTAGAAAGAGTATAAGAGTGTGGGCAATGCGTTAGAAATTAAACTGCTTTAACGCACTGCAAGGGCAAGGACATCTTGCAAGGTTACTTGGGACAATGACAGACAAGGGAGCCAATCAGACTTAGGAATTCACTGTGATACAGCCTTTACAGCAGGGCTTCTCAAACTCGATCCTGGGGACCCCCTGTGGCTGCTGGTTTTCATTCCAACTGAGCTCTCAATTACTTAACTAGACCCTTAATTGAACAGATAATTTGCTTAATTAGACCTTTTTACTTGTTTCCAGCTCTTGAACAGTTTGCATATTTCAAGTTAGCTGTAACATTTGATAAGTAAATTGAACTGCAACTGTTAAGAGCTGAAAACAAGTAAAAAGGTCTAATTAAGCAAATTATTAGTTCATTTAAGGATCTGGTTAAGTAATTGAGAGCTCAGTTGGAATGAAAACCAGCAGCCACAGGGGGTCCCCAGGACCGAGTTTGAGAAGCCCTGCTTTACAGAAAGGATTATAAATAAAGGGTTGTCATTATAAATAACTTGTGCATTGGTTGCATTGAAGAAACTTGCATTACCAGCAATGGCAAAGCAATGGATCTGAAGCATGTGGGTACGGTGGTGTCACGGCCGTGCAATGGAGTACCAGCATGTATTGGTTCATAATATTGTGCCATTCAGTGACACTGTCAAACATTTGGTAAAGGGTGTCTGTGTGCAATAATAATAAAAAGGACAGCAGCAGAAATGTGACTGGGGATATTTGAAGCTGTGCTAGTTATACAATGGTACTGTATAGTCATGTTTTGTCATGATCTATGGCACCTTAAGTTTACAGAGTATAAGGAGCTCCCCACAGCTAACAGGTTGGTATCTATTTTAGTTGGGAGCAGCATGAGAGAGAAGACCACCAAGCAAGTGTTTTGCAGCAAAAGGACATGTTATTCTTTATTTAAGAATTATATATATATAAGATATCCCATAAATATTTTGTTTTACAAAAAGCTTGTGGGCTTAACTTCCTCTTTAAAGTATTCCGTAAGCCAGGTGCAATAATGCTGGCAGTTGGTTACTATGCTGGACATGCCTGCAGTTCCACAGTTCCAGTAAATTGCTTGAATGCCACTGTTCTGCACCAGCACACTCCTACCCGCATGTTGCCAGTTTAATTTCACAGTGGAGCTCAAACTAAAGGCCCAGGCTGGGGAAGTGTAGTGCTGTACAGTATGCTAACTGGGCCCGACACGAATGCCAGAGATCCCTGCTAATACTACTCGGCAGCTAATGGCTCTGCTAGCTGAGCTGTCTTTAAACAATGCTGATGGAGAGCTGCAGTAGCAGCCAGGGTTCTTAGTGATTATCCATTACAGCACGCTAGACACATTCTGCCAAAACTCGTAGGCTGGCTTCATTAGGCTGACAGGAGCCGGACACTTAGCCCTTCCCTGAGACCCATGAATCACTGATAGGGCAAAGTCCGATTTCAACAGTCTACTCCAGCACTCAACAGCCTCCTCCACATCCAAGAGAGAAACTCACACATACTGCGCATAACATTACAACACAAACACCATTGCCATTGGCTACAGAGGGTACTCACTAGGATATTACCCGAGAACCACACATTACATATTACTCTTGGATCACTTAATATCTTGCTAATATAAAAAAGCATACAGTATGTTACTGTAAACATTCATTTTCATTGTAATAAATGAAGTGAAGTGGCTACATGGACGCGAGCCATACAGAGAGCTTTCTTTAACTAGCTATGGTTCCAAAAAGTTTATGTTTCTTGAAAAACTGCCCCAATGAGACCTGGTGTACATAGAGAACTGACATGCACAGCATAAAGTGCAGCAGACTTTATCTAAGAGTTTGCGAATAGGTCCTATTAGTTCTGTTGGAATTTCTCTTTGACATGACTAGAACTGAATTAGAAGTGGGCGGGGATTATGGGGGGGGGGGGGGGGGGGGGATAGCTGGGTGGTGCCTCAGAAATCAGCCAGTGTTTGCACAACCATTGTTCCAAGGGATTCCGCGGGCCAAAAGGTCTGCTTACATAATAAATGTAACAGACAGCAGATTCGCCCATTTAACCATGGCCATCCTGCAAAGCTCCTGGAATGCTGGAAAGGGAGGTGCGACCCCTGAGCTGAAGAATAGGAACAGATGTAAGGATAAGGAAACAGAATAATGTCAGCTGGATAATTGAGGCTGAAGACTCTTTATAAATGTTTATTTGTTCTTATTAAAACACTGGAGACAACTGCATGAATGCAGATCAGAGATGCTGCTATGGGAAAAAAGTGTATCTGTCTGTTTCTTAGGGTTAGGGTTAGGGTTAGGGTTAGGGCTAGGGTTAGGGTTAGGGTTAGGGTTAGGGTTAGGGCTAGGGTTAGGGTTAGGGTTATTGTTAGAGTTAGTGTTTGGTTTAGGTTTAGTTTTAGGGTTAGGGCTAGGGCTCGGGCTAGGTTAGGGTTAGAATTAGAGTTAGGGCTAGTGCTATGGTTAGGGTTAGGGTTAGGGCTAAGGTTAGGGATTGAGTTAGGACAGGTTAGGTTTAGAGTAGGGTTAGGGTTAGGGTTAGGGTTAGGGTTAGGGTTAGGGTTAGGGTTAGGGTTAGGGTTAGGGTTAGGGATAGGGTTTGGGTTAGGGTTAATGTTAGCATTAGTGCTAGGGTTAGGTTTAGTGGTGTTGTTTTATTGTGGACGGAGCACGGTTTTGATTACGTTTCATTACTTAGCTGCTGCTTTGTTGTATTTCCTTGTTGTATTGTAAGACACAGCCAGGGGAGTTCATGTTTCCAGTCAATCTCTTTAAAGAGCAGAATGTCATGAATTACACTTTACTCTGAAGCTGGTAGTAATGCCGCTGTTCAGGCGTGACATGATATACAGAGGGTTCTTAAAGTCAATCACAATTGCCTGCACTTCCTTGGCTCCTGGGACACTGTAGCCACTGATGAACATGCACTTGGGCACAACCAGTTTTGGGAAAGCGATGTTTGGTTGATGCACTGCCAGCACCACTGTTCTTTGTGAATTAAAAACTTTACCATCTGCGAAACAGATACATGATCTTTTTTATTATTTATGAAGGAGCACCTTCCCAAAAAACCCTAACCCTAATCAACCTACATCAACAATAAAATGCACCCCGTCACACACTTTCACTGAAAATGGGGGTAAAGATCAATACTTGTAGTACCTAATTTCCCTGACCTATAATAATAATAAGCCATTTTCTATTGCGTTTGTTAGTAATCATACGTTATGAAAGATCTGGCAAATTTCCAGCTGTCGCGTCGTTTCTGTGATTGCTTCTGTGCGCACTGTGTTTTCGCAGAGAATATGTTGTGTCGACCCAGTAAAAATCGATCGCGTCTGGTGTGTGTGGGCCTTTACTCTAACTAGCCATAATCCTAACCCTAATATGAATCCCACTCAAACAATAACCCTAATTCTAACCCTAAACCAAATCTTAATTCTAACCCTAGCCCTAACCCTTACCTTCCCAAAAAAAGCCATACTGGGATAAAGTAAAGAGCAGTCTGGGCTTAAAATAAATCATGCAGTGTTAATAAAACACAATGCAGGCATTTAAATTTGAAACTAACCAAAACAAAACTCCTTTTCAGTAGCTTCCTGAAACAAAGGTAAAAGAAATTAGCCCACCCAAACTTTGAAATGTGAGCCTGGTCCTGAGCCCTGGCTCTGAACCCTTCAAGATCCAAAGCTGCTACCTCAGCCACTGCGAGATTACAGCTGCTACCTCAGCCACTGTGAGATTACAGCTGCTACCTCAGCCACTGTGAGATTACAGCTGCTACCTCAGCCACTGTGAGATTACAGCTGCTACCTCAGCCACTGCGAGATTACAGCTGCTACCTCAGCCACTGTGAGATTACAGCTGCTACCTCAGCCACTGTGAGATTACAGCTGCTACCTCAGCCACTGTGAGATTACAGCTGCTACCTCAGCCACTGTGAGATTACAGCTGCTACCTCAGCCACTGTGAGATTACAGCTGCTACCTCAGCCACTGTGAGATTACAGCTGCTAACTCTGTCACTCCGAGATTACAGCTGCTACCTCAGCCACTGTGAGATTACAGCTGCTACCTCAGCCACTGCGAGATTACAGCTGCTACCTCAGCCACTGTGAGATTACAGCTGCTACCTCAGCCACTGTGAGATTACAGCTGCTACCTCAGCCACTGTGAGATTACAGCTGCTACCTCAGCCACTGTGAGATTACAGCTGCTAACTCTGTCACTGTGAGATTACAGCTGCTACCTCAGCCACTGTGAGATTACAGCTGCTACCTCAGCCACTGTGAGATTACAGCTGCTACCTCAGCCACTGTGAGATTACAGCTGCTACCTCAGCCACTGTGAGATTACAGCTGCTACCTCAGCCACTGTGAGATTACAGCTGCTACCTCAGCCACTGCGAGATTACAGCTGCTACCTCAGCCACTGTGAGATTACAGCTGCTACCTCAGCCACTGTGAGATTACAGCTGCTACCTCAGCCACTGTGAGATTACAGCTGCTACCTCAGCCACTGTGAGATTACAGCTGCTACCTCAGCCACTGCGAGATTACAGCTGCTAACTCTGCAACTGCGAGATTACAGCTGCTACCTCAGCCGCTGTGAGATTACAGCTGCTACCTCAGCCACTGCGAGATTACAGCTGCTACCTCAGCCACTGTGAGATTACAGCTGCTACCTCAGCCACTGCGAGATTACAGCTGCTAACTCTGCCACTGCGAGATTACAGCTGCTACCTCAGCCACTGTGAGATTACAGCTGCTACCTCAGCCACTGTGAGATTACAGCTGCTACCTCAGCCACTGTGAGATTACAGCTGCTACCTCAGCCACTGTGAGATTACAGCTGCTAACTCAGTCACTGCGAGATTACAGCTGCTACCTCAGCCACTGTGAGATTACAGCTGCTACCTCAGCCACTGCGAGATTACAGCTGCTAACTCTGTCACTGCGAGATTACAGCTGCTAACTCTGTCACTGCGAGATTACAGCTGCTACCTCAGCCACTGTGAGATTACAGCTGCTACCTCAGCCACTGTGAGATTACAGCTGCTACCTCAGCCACTGCGAGATTACAGCTGCTAACTCTGTCACTGCGAGATTACAGCTGCTAACTCTGTCACTGTGAGATTACAGCTGCTAACTCTGTCACTGCGAGATTACAGCTGCTAACTCTGTCACTGTGAGATTACAGCTGCTAACTCTGTCACTGCGAGATTACAGCTGCTACCTCAGCCACTGTGAGATTACAGCTGCTACCTCAGCCACTGTGAGATTACAGCTGCTAACTCAGCCACTGCGAGATTACAGCTGCTAACTCAGCCACTGCGAGATTACAGCTGCTACCTCAGCCACTGCGAGATTACAGCTGCTAACTCTGTCACTGCGAGATTACAGCTGCTACCTCAGCCACTGTGAGATTACAGCTGCTAACTCTGTCACTGCGAGATTACAGCTGCTACCTCAGCCACTGTGAGATTACAGCTGCTACCTCAGCCACTGTGAGATTACAGCTGCTACCTCAGCCACTGCGAGATTACAGCTGCTAACTCTGTCACTGCGAGATTACAGCTGCTACCTCAGCCACTGTGAGATTACAGCTGCTACCTCAGCCACTGTGAGATTACAGCTGCTACCTCAGCCACTGTGAGATTACAGCTGCTACCTCAGCCACTGTGAGATTACAGCTGCTACCTCAGCCACTGTGAGATTACAGCTGCTACCTCAGCCACTGTGAGATTACAGCTGCTACCTCAGCCACTGCGAGATTACAGCTGCTACCTCAGCCACTGTGAGATTACAGCTGCTACCTCAGCCACTGCGAGATTACAGCTGCTACCTCAGCCACTGTGAGATTACAGCTGCTACCTCAGCCACTGCGAGATTACAGCTGCTACCTCAGCCACTGTGAGATTACAGCTGCTACCTCAGCCACTGTGAGATTACAGCTGCTACCTCAGCCACTGTGAGATTACAGCTGCTAACTCTGTCACTGCGAGATTACAGCTGCTACCTCAGCCACTGTGAGATTACAGCTGCTAACTCTGTCACTGCGAGATTACAGCTGCTACCTCAGCCACTGTGAGATTACAGCTGCTACCTCAGCCACTGCGAGATTACAGCTGCTAACTCAGCCACTGCGAGATTACAGCTGCTAACTCAGCCACTGCGAGATTACAGCTGCTACCTCAGCCACTGCGAGATTACAGCTGCTACCTCAGCCACTGCGAGATTACAGCTGCTACCTCAGCCACTGTGAGATTACAGCTGCTAACTCTGTCACTGCGAGATTACAGCTGCTACCTCAGCCACTGTGAGATTACAGCTGCTACCTCAGCCACTGTGAGATTACAGCTGCTAACTCAGCCACTGCGAGATTACAGCTGCTACCTCAGCCACTGTGAGATTACAGCTGCTACCTCAGCCACTGCGAGATTACAGCTGCTAACTCAGCCACTGCGAGATTACAGCTGCTACCTCAGCCACTGCGAGATTACAGCTGCTAACTCAGCCACTGTGAGATTACAGCTGCTACCTCAGCAACTGTGAGATTACAGCTGCTAACTCAGCCACTGCGAGATTACAGCTGCTACCTCAGCCACTGAGAGATTACAGCTGCTACCTCAGCCACTGTGAGATTACAGCTGCTACCTCAGCCACTGTGAGATTACAGCTGCTACCTCAGCCACTGTGAGATTACAGCTGCTACCTCAGCCACTGCGAGATTACAGCTGCTACCTCAGCCACTGCGAGATTACAGCTGCTACCTCAGCCACTGCGAGATTACAGCTGCTAACTCTGTCACTGCGAGATTACAGCTGCTACCTCAGCCACTGTGAGATTACAGCTGCTAACTCAGCCACTGCGAGATTACAGCTGCTTCCTCAGCCACTGCGAGATTACAGCTGCTAACTCAGCCACTGCGAGATTACAGCTGCTAACTCTGTCACTGTGAGATTACAGCTGCTACCTCAGCCACTGTGAGATTACAGCTGCTAACTCAGCCACTGCGAGATTACAGCTGCTACCTCAGCCACTGTGAGATTACAGCTGCTAACTCAGCCACTGCGAGATTACAGCTGCTACCTCAGCCACTGTGAGATTACAGCTGCTAACTCAGCCACTGCGAGATTACAGCTGCTACCTCAGCCACTGTGAGATTACAGCTGCTAACTCAGCCACTGCGAGATTACAGCTGCTACCTCAGCCACTGCGAGATTACAGCTGCTAACTCAGCCACTGCGAGATTACAGCTGCTACCTCAGCCACTGTGAGATTACAGCTGCTACCTCAGCCACTGTGAGATTACAGCTGCTAACTCAGCCACTGCGAGATTACAGCTGCTAACTCAGCCACTGCGAGATTACAGCTGCTAACTCAGCCACTGTGAGATTACAGCTGCTAACTCAGCCACTGCGAGATTACAGCTGCTACCTCAGCCACTGTGAGATTACAGCTGCTAACTCAGCCACTGCGAGATTACAGCTGCTAACTCAGCCACTGCGAGATTACAGCTGCTACCTCAGCCACTGTGAGATTACAGCTGCTAACTCAGCCTCTGCGAGATTACAGCTGCTTCCTCAGCCACTGTGAGATTACAGCTGCTAACTCAGCCACTGCGAGATTACAGCTGCTAACTCTGTCACTGTGAGATTACAGCTGCTACCTCAGCCACTGTGAGATTACAGCTGCTACCTCAGCCACTGCAAGATTACAGCTGCTACCTCAGCCACTGCGAGATTACAGCTGCTAACTCTGTCACTGCGAGATTACAGCTGCTACCTCAGCCACTGTGAGATTACAGCTGCTAACTCTGTCACTGCGAGATTACAGCTGCTACCTCAGCCACTGTGAGATTACAGCTGCTACCTCAGCCACTGCGAGATTACAGCTGCTACCTCAGCCACTGTGAGATTACAGCTGCTACCTCAGCCACTGTGAGATTACAGCTGCTAACTCTGTCACTGTGAGATTACAGCTGCTACCTCAGCCACTGTGAGATTACAGCTGCTACCTCAGCCACTGTGAGATTACAGCTGCTACCTCAGCCACTGTGAGATTACAGCTGCTACCTCAGCCACTGCGAGATTACAGCTGCTACCTCAGCCACTGTGAGATTACAGCTGCTAACTCTGTCACTGTGAGATTACAGCTGCTACCTCAGCCACTGTGAGATTACAGCTGCTACCTCAGCCACTGTGAGATTACAGCTGCTACCTCAGCCACTGTGAGATTACAGCTGCTACCTCAGCCACTGCGAGATTACAGCTGCTAACTCAGCCACTGCGAGATTACAGCTGCTAACTCAGCCACTGCGAGATTACAGCTGCTAACTCAGCCACTGTGAGATTACAGCTGCTAACTCAGCCACTGCGAGATTACAGCTGCTACCTCAGCCACTGCGAGATTACAGCTGCTAACTCTGCCACTGCGAGATTACAGCTGCTACCTCAGCCACTGTGAGATTACAGCTGCTAACTCTGTCACTGCGAGATTACAGCTGCTACCTCAGCCACTGTGAGATTACAGCTGCTAACTCTGTCACTGCGAGATTACAGCTGCTACCTCAGCCACTGTGAGATTACAGCTGCTACCTCAGCCACTGTGAGATTACAGCTGCTACCTCAGCCACTGTGAGATTACAGCTGCTACCTCAGCCACTGTGAGATTACAGCTGCTACCTCAGCCACTATGAGATTACAGCTGCTACCTCAGCCACTATGAGATTACAGCTGCTACCTCAGCCACTGTGAGATTACAGCTGCTACCTCAGCCACTATGAGATTACAGCTGCTATCTCTGTCACTGTGAGATTACAGCTGCTAACTCTGTCACTGTGAGATTACAGCTGCTACCTCAGCCACTGTGAGATTACAGCTGCTACCTCAGCCACTGTGAGATTAGCCTGAAAATCTGTTTGTTCAAAGCAGTTTCTTTTAGTTTTTGATTGATTGTTTAAAATCATGGAGCAACTAGACAGATCATGTCTTCTGAGTACAGTGTGCAAACAGTGAAGGGGAGGCACTGAGGAGTTTGCTGCTGGGAGTTGGAATCCACACTGGCTGGCTCTCCTTGTTACCACTCGTTGCATTTCCTTTGACTTATATGTCTTCAGTGTTTCATCGCGTGAAGTGCAGGACTGAAATATGTATGAGAGCGCGGGGGGATTTAAAAAAATCAAATAAACGTCCAGCAAGTGTGCATCTTTCATATCATATCTGATCTGCAGTAGTAAAGCTAGTAGAAAGGTATTTCAGAAGCAGACACAGCCCACTCTGATCTGCAGTAGTAAAGCTATAGAAAGGTATTTCAGAAGCAGACACAGCCCACTCTGATCTGCAGTAGTAAAGCTATAGAAAGGTATTTCAGAAGCAGACACAGCCCACTCTGATCTGCAGTAGTAAAGCTAGTAGAAAGGTATTTCAGAAGCAGACACAGCCCACTCTGATCTGCAGTAGTAAAGCTATAGAAAGGTATTTCAGAAGCAGACACAGCCCATGCTGATCTGCAATAGTAAAGTTAGTAGAAAGATATTTCAGAAGCAGACACAGTCCACTCTGATCTGCAGTAGTAAAGCTATAGAAAGGCATTTCAGAAGCAGACACAGCCCATGCTGATCTGCAGTAGTAAAGCTAGTAGAAAGGTATTTCAGAAGCAGACACAGTCCACTCTGATCTGCAGTAGTAAAGCTAGTAGAAAGGTATTTCAGAAGCAGACACAGCCCTCTCTGATCTGCAGTACATAAGAATATAAGAAAGTTTACAAACGAGAGGAGGCCATTCGGCCCATCTTGCTCGTTTGGTTGTTAGTAGCTTATTGATCCCAAAATCTCATCAAGCAGCTTCTTGAAGGATCCCAGGGTGTCAGCTTCAACAACATTACTGGGGAGTTGATTCCAGACCCTCACAATTCTCTGTGTAAAAAAGTGTCTCCTATTTTCTGTTCTGAATGCCCCTTTTTCTAAACTCCATTTGTGACCCCTGGTCCTTGTTTCTTTTTTCAGGCTGAAAAAGTCCCTTGGGTCGACACTGTCAATACCTTTTAGAATTTTGAATGCTTGAATTAGGTCGCCACGTAGTCTTCTTTGTTCAAGACTGAACAGATTCAATTATTTTAGCCTGTCTGCATATGACATGCCTTTTAAGCCCGGAATAATTCTGGTCGCTCTTCTTTGCACTCTTTCTAGAGCAGCAATATCTTTTTTGTAGCGAGGTGACCAGAACTGAACACAATATTCAAGATGAGGTCTTACTAGTGCATTGTACAGTTTTAACATTACTTCCCTTGATTTAAATTCAACACTTTTCACAATGTATCCGAGCATCTTGTTAGCCTTTTTTATAGCTTCCCCACATTGTCTAGATGAAGACATTTCTGAGTCAACAAAAACTCCTAGGTCTTTTTCATAGATTCCTTCTCCATTTTCAGTATCTCCCATATGATATTTATAATGTACATTTTTATTTCCTGCGTGCAGTACCTTACACTTTTCTCTATTAAATGTCATTTGCCATGTGTCTGCCCAGTTCTGAATCTTGTCTAGATCATTTTGAATGACCTTTGCTGCTGCAACAGTGTTTGCCACTCCTCCTACTTTTGTGTCATCTGCAAATTTAACAAGTTTGCTTACTATACCAGAATCTAAATCATTAATGTAGATTAGGAATAGCAGAGGACCTAATACTGATCCCTGTGGTACACCACTGGTTACCACACTCCATTCTGAGGTTTTTCCTCTAATCAGTACTTTCTGTTTTCTACATGTTAACCACTCCCTAATCCATGTACATGTGTTTCCTTGAATCCCAACTGCGTTCAGTTTGAGAATTAATCTTTTGTGCGGGACTTTGTCAAAAGCTTTCTGGAAATCTAAATAAACCATGTCATATGCTTTGCAATTATCCATTATCGATGTTGCATCCTCAAAAAAATCAAGCAAGTTAGTTAGACACGATCTCCCTTTCCTAAAACCATGTTGACTGTCTCCCAGGACCCTGTTACCATATAGGTAATTTTCCATTTTGGATCTTATTATAGTTTCCATAAGTTTGCATATAATAGAAGTCAGGCTTACTGGTCTGTAGTTACCTGGTTCAGTTTTGTTTCCCTTTTTGTGGATCGGTATTACGTTTGCAATTTTCCAGTCTGTCGGTACCACCCCTGTGTCAAGAGACTGCTGCATGATCTTGGTTAGCGGTTTGTAAATTACTTCTTTCATTTCTTTGAGTACTACTGGGAGGATCTCATCCGGCCCAGGGGATTTGTTTATTTTAAGAGCTCCTAGTCCCTTTAACACTTCTGCCTCAGTTATGCTAAAGTTATTTAAAACTGGTTAGGAACTGGATGACATGTGGGGCATGTTGTCAGTATCTTCCTTTGTAAAAACTTGTGAAAAGTAATCATTTAATATATTTGCTATTTTTTTTCTTCATCTACGATTTTGCCATTTGTATCTCTTAAACATTTAATCTCCTCTTTGAATGTTCGCTTGCTGTTGTAATATTGGAAAAACATTTTGGAATTGGTTTTAGCTCCCTTAGCAATGTTCATTTCTATTTCTCTCTTGGCCTTTCTAACTTCCTTTTTGACTTGCGTTTGCAGTTCTGTGTACTCTTTCTGCGTACTTTCTTTTTGGTCCTTTTTTAATGCTCTGTAAAGTGCCTTTTTTCGCTGAATATTTTTTTTTAATTGATCTATTAAACCATTTTGGCAATTTAGTTTTACATTTAGATTTGTCTACTTTAGGGATATAATTGTTTTGCGCCTCTAGTACTACATTTTTGAAGAACAACCATCCTTCTTCTGTGGGTGTTTTCTCTATTTTACTCCAATCTACTTCTGTTAGTCTCTGTTTCATACCTTCATAGTTTGCTTTTCTAAAATTGTAAACCTTAGCTTTAGTCATTACTTTTGGGGATTTAAAAAACACTTTAAATGAGACCATGTTGTGGTCTGAGTTTGCCAGTGGTTCTCTGACCTCTGTTTTAGTTATTCTGTCTTCGTTATTTGAAAAGACTAAATCAAGGCATGCCTCCCCTCTAGTCGGTGCCTTGACAAATTGTGTTAGGAAGCAGTCATTTGTCATTTCCACCATTTCTATTTCATCCTTCGTGCTACCCACCGGGTTTTCCCATTTTATTTGGGGGAAGTTGAAATCCCCCATTAGTATGGCTTCTCCTTTGCTACACGCATTTCTAATGTCATTGTATAACAGATTATTGTGCTCACCGTCTGAATCTGGCGGTCTATAGCATGCTCCTATTATTATGCCCTTTGAATTTTTGTCCGTTATTCTGACCCATATTGATTCGGTTTTATTTTCTTTGTCCAGGTTTAACACCTGGGCTTCAAGACTGTTTCTTATGTATAGCGCTACCCCTCCTCCTCTTCTGTCCTGCCTGTCTTTCCTATACAGTGTATACCCACAAATATTATATTCGTCCCCATCACTCTCAGACAACCACGTTTCTGTAACACCTATCACATCATAGTTACCTGTTAGTGCAGTAGCTTCAAGTTCTAGAATTTTGATTCTGATACTTCTAGCATTTAGATAAATGCATTTAATGGTTGTCTTACCTGAGTTGTTGTTCTTGTTTTGATGCGGTCTCCCTTCTGTTTTTTTGTTGATTTCTCCCCCCTTCCTTTCTAGTTTAAATGCTTCTGAACCTGCTCGAGGATCTTTTCTCCGAGTAGACTGGTTCCCTTGTTATTTAAATGCAGTCCATCCCGTCTATACAGAAAACTAGTAGAGCTAGTAGAAAGGTATTTCAGAAGCAGACACAGTCCACTCTGATCTGCAATAGTAAAGCTATAGAAAGGTATTTCAGAAGCAGACACAGCCCATGCTGATATGCACTAGTAAAGCTAGTAGAAAGGTATTTCAGAAGCAGACACAGTCCACTCTGATCTGCAGTAGTAAAGCTATAGAAAGGCATTTCAGAAGCAGACACAGCCCATGCTGATCTGCAATAGTAAAGCTAGTAGAAAGGTATTTCAGAAGCAGACACAGTCCACTCTGATCTGCAGTAGTAAAGCTATAGAAAGGTATTTCAGAAGCAGACACAGCCCACTCTGATCTGCAGTAGTAAAGCTAGTAGAAAGGTATTTCAGAAGCAGACACAGTCCATGCTGATCTGCAGTAGTAAAGCTAGTAGAAAGGTATTTCAGAAGCAGACACAGCCCACTCTGATCTGCAGTAGTAAAGCTAGTAGAAAGGTATTTCAGAAGCAGACACATCCCACTCTGATCTGCAGTAGTAAAGCTATAGAAAGGTATTTCAGAAGCAGACACAGCCCACTCTGATCTGCAGTAGTAAAGCTAGTAGAAAGGTATTTCAGAAGCAGACACAGTCCACTCTGATCTGCAGTAGTAAAGCTATAGAAAGGTATTTCAGAAGCAGACACAGTCCACTCTGATCTGCAGTAGTAAAGCTATAGAAAGGTATTTCAGAAGCAGACACAGTCCACTCTGATCTGCAGTAGTAAAGCTATAGAAAGGTATTTCAGAAGCAGACACAGCCCACTCTGATCTGCAGTAGTAAAGCTATAGAAAGGTATTTCAGAAGCAGACACAGCCCACTCTGATCTGCAGTAGTAAAGCTAGTAGAAAGGTATTTCAGAAGCAGACACAGTCCACTCTGATCTGCAGTAGTAAAGCTATAGAAAGGTATTTCAGAAGCAGACACAGTCCACTCTGATCTGCAGTAGTAAAGCTATAGAAAGGTATTTCAGAAGCAGACACAGCCCACTCTGATCTGCAGTAGTAAAGCTATAGAAAGGTACAGTGTATTCTATATCCAGCGTTTGTGCTCGAAGGCTGCTGCTTGGGGGCATGCTGGACAGACTGAAATTTGTGGGGAATGTCTGGCATGTCAGAGAAATGGTAGGCTTCTCAGAGGAGCCACTTCCTTTTGTAACCAAAGATTTAGAGGGAATGTCTATTAAAACCAATCAGGTCCCGAGCACAAACAATGGATTCTTTGTACTGAAAACATTTTTTCTAAACCAGGATGCTCTACCTGGGATAGCAACTCTTAAACTCAGTGTAGTCAAGCCGGGGGAGAAGTTGACACAGCTGCTTGTTGCATTAGCCTCAGAAAACAGGGAACAATGGGGAACCAGGTGACAAGGTGTGCTGCTCCATTCTGTGTACAGAAGGTCCAGTCACTATCCCCACAAGGTTGCCAAGGTAGAGTGTGGCTCTCTTTTTTAGAGCTTGGTAATCAGTTTATACTTTGAAGCACATTCAGCCACCTCCTCAGTACAGCAACACGCCAGGTATCCCAGTCTGCCAGCATAATGTCCCAGTCAAGCCTGAAGCTGACCATAGAGAAATGCAGCAGTCTAACATGATATACGATGCATGGTTTCCCATGCTATACAATGCATGGTTTACCATGCTATACAATGCACGCTTTACCATGCTATACAATGCATGCTTTCCCTTGCTATACAATGCATGGTTTCCCATGCTATCCAATGCATGCTTTCCCATGCTATACAATGCATACTTTACCATGCTATACGATGCATGGTTTCCCTTGCTATACAATGCATGCTTTACCATGCTATACGAAGCATGGTTTCCCTTGCTATACAATGCATGGTTTCTCATGCTATATAATGCATGCTTTCCCCTTGCTATTGTTACTATGCTTTACCACACTGTTACCACTGCAGCCTGTTAATTATAGTGACCTAATAAAAGCTAGCCAGCCTTGAGGAATCTTTTCAGAAGCATTATTTACTCGAATAGTTAATAAATACTGCAAATAACAGGGATGGAGAATCATGCAGAACACACATAAATTCAGTAAGATATAGATTATATACAGTATACATATGATATCTCTTTAAACTTCAAATGTTACTGTAACTGCAAAAAGGTTTATGAACAAAAGCTCAAGAAACTTAAAAAACGCTATTGTCAGCGATTGATATAACCCAGCCACCTCTCCCAGCCAGGATTTATCTCTTCTACTGCCTGGGAGGTAAAATCGGACAGTGAAAAGTGGGTCGTCTGGTGAGGCAGAACATCCCTGCTACGAGATTAATGACTCGTTCAGATGTATCCTATTAAAAAAGAACACAGCTCACTGACTCAATAAAGGAAAAATGTACTCTTTGAGGTTCTTTTTTCTTTGCACATTTTCTCAACCTTGAATGGATTTGAAAAAGCAAGTGCATTCCATTTCCCAGATTACATCATCCAAAAATTCACTTGTTTTTCATTTTTCATAAACCATCCTGCAGTCACCAGTGTGGAGCGTGGGTGTAGTTGTAATGAGGAGAGCGGGTTCTATCTCATTGAACCTAAATACACACACTTAATCCTCTTAATGCCAGTGGGTCACTATGGCAGAAACCGATTTGTCACAGGTAAAATAAAGATCAATATTTGGGGTAACACTGCAAATTTTGGGACAGATTGCTTGTTAAATCCTTTGCATTTTTCATTCAGGGATCCCAAGATATGTATTAAGCAGTGTGTTTGAAACAGGACTCGGCTGCCACACTCTGTCCCAATATCTGTTGCAAGGGTACCTTACGTCACCTCGTAGTGTGCTCTACAGGGTTCAAGCCATTTGTAATAAATGTCCGTACCAGCCCGTGGATACTTTACACTGAGGCTGCATAACACAGGGATTGCATCAACATCCCCAGGGTTGATGTCTGGATTTCAGAACTGTAAAGCAAATCACAGGATGGTGGGGAGCTGGGAGCTCTCCGTGGGTCCAGGGCAGGCTGGGACTTGGAGAGGTTGGTTGAATCCAGAACACATTGATGATGGATTTGAATGAGGCCCTGCATTGAAGCACACAGTAACAAAAGTGTCCCAATACAAAGGCATTTGAAAACTCCCAAGCTGTAGTGACGCTGCTTCCAAACCCACGAATTTGAGACCTGCAGCACCCACTGTAATGGCATGGCAGTGCAACAAATATACAATATATGTAACTGTTCTCTGTTTCCAGGTCTACTGCCATGCACCTTAGTAATGATTACTATAGCACTCCACACTCTGGTCTCCAGCACTGTTACCCTGCACTACAGGCAATAGGCTGAGGTTTGTTTATTTTAGCATTTCTGTCTGAAGGCTGGTTTCATAGACCCCGATTTGCACTAATCTTGGACTACCTTACCTGAGATAACAGTATCTAGTCCAAGATTACTGCCGATCAGGCTCTGTGAAACAAGCCCATAGTGTTTAAAATTTAGGAAGAGAATGAATATGATTTAGTTACAGCCTCTCCAGTTTATTCCCATTGCACTGTGGTCTCTAACCAGCAGCACAGAAATGAACCTACATGCTGAACTATATATGAGGAATGCACAGGAATTCCGTGTGAAACCCAATATGCTTTCCATTGTAACACATCATGTTAACAATTAAGAAAGTTACCCCTCCTGAAAAAAAAAAAACAAAGAAGAAAAAATTCCAATGATTCCTGCAAGCCATTGTCTTGTGCGGTTCCCAGCCTTTATTAAACCAGCATCTCTTCCAGATTATTGGGACCTGAGCTTCACATCAATTACTGAGGTCAGAATCAACAGGGAGTCGAGCCTCACTCTGCCTTAATAAATATCAGCGTGTGCAGCTCCTCTGAAAGATCAATAGGGCTGCATTAACTATCAGAATGCACAGCTCCTCTGAATGATCAATAGGGCTGCATTAACTATCAGAATGCACAGCTCCTCTGAATGATCAATAGGGCTGCATTAACTATCAGAATGCACAGCTCCTCTGAATGATCAATAGGGCTGCATTAACTATCAGAATGCACAGCTCCTCTGAATGATCAATAGGGCTGCATTAACTATCAGAATGCACAGCTCCTCTGAATGATCAATAGGGCTGCATTAACTATCAGAATGCACAGCTCCTCTGAATGATCAATAGGGCTGCATTAACTATCAGAATGCACAGCTCCTCTGAATGATCAATAGGGCTGCATTAACTATCAGAATGCACAGCTCCTCTGAATGATCAATAGGGCTGCATTAACTATCAGAATGCACAGCTCCTCTGAAAGATCAATAGGGCTGCATTAACTATCAGAATGCACAGCTCCTCTGAATGATCAATAGGGCTGCATTAACTATCAGAATGCACAGCTCCTCTGAAAGATCAATAGGGCTGCATTAACTATCAGAATGCACAGCTCCTCTGAATGATCAATAGGGCTGCATTAACTATCAGAATGCACAGCTCCTCTGAAAGATCAATAGGGCTGCATTAACTATCAGAATGCACAGCTCCTCTGAATGATCAATAGGGCTGCATTAACTATCAGAATGCACAGCTCCTCTGAAAGATCAATAGGGCTGCATTAACTATCAGAATGCACAGCTCCTCTGAAAGATCAATAGGGCTGCTCTGATCAAATAAAACACTATAACTGGGCACTTCCTCACCAGAACAAACTGCTGCAATTAGGTGAGGGAGAAAGAGGGAATACAACATGTGTTTACTCTAAAAAGAGAATCTCATCTGTAACTAAACCCTGATACTGTCTCTGAGTCAGGCTCTTCTCCAGCATGCCTCCCCATAACTGTTCATTGAAGAGTCCTTACCCTAAAGCATTTGCAGTACAACCTGTTAAATGCTGTCTTTAAAAGCTTAGCATTTTAGGCTAAACTTAACTTTAACCTGAAGTTCAACCAATAGAAAAACTGTCCCAATATACTTTATGCCCTAAACCTACTGTCATTTTGTTTTTGTAAAGGAGTCAGTGGGTCATATGCTGCAAAGAGAGAAGGGTGTGCTGTAATAGTGACATACAGGTCTCTGGAATAGCTTGCTAAAATCTCTACCAGTGCATGCAAGTCTCTTTGGTGTAGCTTTCCACTGTGAAACAGGCAAACCCATTAGGAGTGGGGGCTGTTTCTCAGTAGACTGCCACTGTGTGCAGTTTTTGTTCAGGTCGAGCAGCATGAGCTCAGAACTTGACTAATAGATTGGTGAATGAACACACTTATACATAAGCCAGGACAGAGGCTAGAGCACAGAATGATGGACCTCTGTAACCAACCACCCCTAAACTTAGCCATGTAGTTCTGTAGAGACTATCCCCCGTTCGCTCAACCCACAGGACCGCTGCGCTACACAATGAACCCAGTTCTGTGAATCCTCTGCCCGAGCGAAAACCCAAACATCTCTCAATATTCCTCTTTAAGTGGCAAGTCAAAGGGTCTCTTGAGTTTTAATGCATCTTTCCAGTAATAACAAGTCTGAACTTCTTCTGGACAGTAGAGTGTGATTCATTTGTTTGATTTGAGCTGCAAGCTGCAGTCCTTATTATTCTGCTGGGTGATCTGCAAGAGTGTGTGCTGATATTCACTTGTGTCTGCTGCTTCCCTGCCAGGACCTCCTTGCACTGTATATGCAATCTAACCCTCTGGCTGTGCACACTTGGAGTGGACTGTAGGTAGGCAGGATGATACACCCATGGTGGTGGAGGTCTGGATGTTAAGCATGGTAGGAGGAGCTTCACCTCATGGTACCCCTGTGGGGTGTCACATTGTTAAGGGTTGCATGTATTGTGCTGTACGTTGGAGGTAACTTGCAAGTTTCAAAATAAAGCAATGTAGGTTGGTGGAAATTAAGATACTTTCATCATATCTCCAACTACTTGAAACATACCTCTTACTGTAGGGAACACAGGGAACCTGATTCCCAGGTCCAATGCCCTTCCTTCGGCCCTTCTATCGAAAGTCCTCATCAGACTCTGTGGAGAGGGGGACTGTAAACCCTGGACGAGTCCAATGCATTTATTGTGAAATAATGCAAATATTATTAAATAAAAAAAAAATAATAATTTGCTGTTTATTCTCAACAGGACTGGGTTGATGCTGATCTAAGTTGGCTGTGCAGATTTTCTGATGCAGACATTGATGGTCAAGTATTAAAGAAAAATTAGAAGGAGCTGGCAAGCACATATCCATCCTGATCTGTTAATAAATAAACCCAGCGTGCTGGGCTTCCACTGTGTAGAACAGGGCTCAGGTCTCAGTCTTCCACTGTGTAGAACAGGGCTCAGGTCTCAGTCTTCCACTGTGTAGAACAGGGCTCAGGTCTCGGTCTTCCACTGTGTAGAACAGGGCTCAGGTCTCGGTCTTCCACTGTGTAGAACAGGGCTCAGGTCTCGGTCTTCCACTGTGTAGAACAGGGCTCAGGTCTCGGTCTTCCACTGTGTAGAACAGGGCTCAGGTCTTCCACTGTGTAGAACAGGGCTCAGGTCTCGGTCTTCCACTGTGTAGAACAGGGTCTTCACTGGTCTCAGTCTTCCACTGTGTAGAACAGGGCTCAGGGTCTTCCACTGTGTAGAACAGGGCTCAGTCTTCCACTGTGTAGAACAGGGCTCAGGTCTCAGTCTTCCACTGTGTAGAACAGGGCTCAGGTCTCAGTCTTCCACTGTGTAGAACAGGGCTCAGGTCTCAGTCTTCCACTGTGTAGAACAGGGCTCAGGTCTCAGTCTTCCACTGTGTAGAACAGGGCTCAGGGTCTTCCACTGTGTAGAACAGGGCTCAGGTCTCGGTCTTCCACTGTGTAGAACAGGGCTCAGGTCTCAGTCTTCCACTGTGTAGAACAGGGCTCAGGTCTCAGTCTTCCACTGTGTAGAACAGGGCTCAGGTCTCAGTCTTCCACTGTGTAGAACAGGGCTCAGGTCTCAGTCTTCCACTGTGTAGAACAGGGCTCAGGTCTCAGTCTTCCACTGTGTAGAACAGGGCTCAGGTCTTGGTCTTCCACTGTGTAGAACAGGGCTCAGGTCTCAGGTGGAGAAAAACTGAATTGCTTAAGGACTTTATAAGAATGTTTTTGTTAGTTTGACAGGGGTTTCAATGAACTAGTGCTGAAGAAACTGAAGCATGTATCATTTATTGGGCTTAAGTTTACAGAAAGGGAAACTGGTAGTTCTATTTAAAAAATCCTATTATTTAGGTTAAGGACATATTTAAACATTTAAAACATAGGTAAGCATTTGGAAAGAATAGCAAGGCATGGTAAAACATATTAAGACATATGGCAAACCAGGATAAGTATGGTAAAGTATAAGCATAGGAAAACTGAAAAAATATGGTGTAAAAATACTGTGGTGAACTTCTATAAGAGCATCATTATGTATCACAATAATTATTAAAATCCCAAAGCAATAATGTGTTATCTTGATAGAGCAATGCAGAGCTATTAAAGGAGTCTGACACATGCAGTGCACAGCTGTAGCGTCATTTCTTCTCAGGCTATCAGAGGTGTGTGGTCTGTTGGTTTGATGCAAGCTGTGTGCATGCGTTCTCTAAGTGTTGACAAGTAAATGAGGTGACGCACTCAATGCCTCATGTTGCTTCACTTTATAATTGCTTGTTTTGTGAGTGGCATTACATGTTGTAGGATTCTAGGTACACAATGTTCTCTGTGACACATGCATAATTACAACGATCACACTATTATCTGCAAACCAAAAACAAGATTGCCATCTTTGATCTTACGTAAGAGTTCATCTGCAGATCTGTTCCAGTACAGGAACAGCTCTGCAGATCTACAGTATTTTAAACGCTGGTCTGCACTCCTTTAGTTCATATTTGCAGTGTGTAACCCCAGAGTCATTAATCTCAACTCATAAGCCAATACGATCTTGCTGAAGAGCAATGCTACCCTATGGGTTCAGGACAGGTAAATAATGCTGAACTGGCAAACTGTTTCCTGCAGTGCCTCAATTCACTTCTCAAAACCACAAACAAGAAAAACACTTCTTCAAGTCACGTTAAAGTGATGCTTTGCACAGGAATTGTGCTCTACACAGAGAGGGTTACATTTGTTTTGTTTTTTTGGCAGTAATGAGCCTTAACATTTATTTATTTATTTATTTGGTTTGTTTGTTTCTGTTGGTTTCCTTGGTGACAGCAATTGCTTCAATAGTGCTATATATATATGATGTGTTAGGCACAGTTCTATAATAACGTTTACAGTGCTGTATGTTTCTAAGCAAGTTCATTTGTGACTGTCTGAATGCCTGCTGTCCTCCAGGCCCCTCTCCAGAAGGAGATGACTTGTATATCTCAAGAGGGTTATCCTAGCCAGCTAAAACACTGCTAGCTATTTATTATGAGCAGGCCAGATACATCTGTCTAATAAAGGTTTAAAACACTGAAAAGCTTAATAATTTCCAAATTACGTTTTCATGTCTCTGGTCCATAAAATGTAGAGTCATGAGACACACACACACACACACCAGTTTTCATATGATCCTTACAAGAGAGCTATTTTAGAACATTTCCACTCAGTTTTGTGCCCTCTTCATATCATGAGAGGTGAGGCTTTTATCTGTAAACCTTGTTTACGTACCTTATTCCAAAGCTCACCCTTTATAAGGTGGCTCTTTATACCACAGAAGCAGTGTCTGAGGCTGTCATTTGCCTCATAATGTCGCTCCTCTAGCACTGTCATTAATATCGTTGTAAAGGGGGAGTCCTGCCTTACCTTTTTCTATTCAGAAAGGAGGCAGAGATCTTAGAATGGAGAGTTTTAGTGTACATTAACCCATTAAGTGCTATTATCCTAATTTGAGGACAGGCTACTTTGTAATTTTTCCTTCCTGAAGGTCGTCAGCAGTTTCAGCAAACATCGTTTAACTATTTGCTCAGATTTATATTTTTCTGTGAAGAAATATTGATTTAGAATGGAGCAAATTACGTAAATACAGCTGGTGTTCTGATGTTTTCAAAGAAAGAAAATATTTGGTACTTCAGGAGACAGTGCTGGAGTGCTGATAGTGTATTGCTTTAGTGCTCATTATATTATTATTATTATTATTATTATTATTATTATTATTATTATTATTATATTATACTCCAGACCCACGCTTTGAGATATAAATATAAATGCATTATTCTGGCTTTGAGTATGTGATTAAACCGGACTGTAAGAAACACTTATGGGTATTTGTCATTGTCAGAAAAGAATAACAATGTAAAATCTTGTGTTTCCTGATATTAGCTCCTTCCAAACAATTCATTGAAAACCACATATTCAACTGTTTAGAATCTCATTACAGAAAACCCACACAGCACTGCTCTGCAACGCTTTATAAACACAACGTTACTTCCTGTTTGTATCTGCCTGTTTAATCTACAGCAGGGGACCTAATGAAGGCACGTGGAATGTGCATTCTGCCCAGCGCATTTATATACTACAAGAAAAATCAATCATGAATGCAAACTTAAATAGTAATTCTATTAATAACAATAACTTCAAAAATGAAAGGGAGACAGAACAAGCAGCATGCCAGTCTCTGGTGGATATTGACTTAGCTGCCACATTTGTAACAACAAGCTACAGTTTCCTTTGGCAGCCTGTTCCTGTAATGATTCTGTCTGGGCTCAGGGCTTTAGTTTGTGCTTCTCATTATGCTGTCTGGATGTACGGATAAGCTCATATATTTAAACAGTGTAAGAATAATCACTGTTGCATTTCAAATACTTTCACGCACCCACAGAGTTAGAACATGAGGGTACTCTTACTGAGAATTAAACTGTGGATGTACTCGATTTACTTCTGTTTGCTTCTCCAAATTTTACACTGCCTTAAAAAAAGTTAAAAAATGCAGCATTTCATAGGAGGAGAAACAGAAGAGGAGAAGAGCCTGAACTAATGCTACTCTCCCTCCCGAATCCTCAACGCAGACTTTGCACAGCCAGGATGCAAACCTGCACTGTCAGCAGCCAGGACACGAACCTACACTGTCAGCAGCCAGGACACGAACCTGCACTGTCAGCAGCCAGGACACAAAGCTGCACTGTCAGCAGCCAGGACACGAACCTGCACTGTCAGCAGCCAGGACACGAACCTGCACTGTCAGCACCCAGGACACGAATCTGCACTGTGAGCACCCAGGACACGAACCTGCACTGTCAGCAGCAAGGACACGAACCTGCACTGTCAGCAGCCAGGACACGAACCTGCACTGTGAGCACCCAGGACACGAACCTGCACTGTCAGCAGCCAGGACACGAACCTGCACTGTCAGCAGCCAGGACACGAACCTGCACTGTCAGCAGCCAGGACACGAAGCTGCACTGTCAGCAGCAAGGACACAAAGCTGCACTGTCAGCAGCAAGGACACGAACCTGCACTGTCAGCAGCCAGGACACGAAGCTGCACTGTGAGCACCCAGGACACGAACCTGCACTGTGAGCACCCAGGACACGAACCTGCACTGTCAGCAGCCAGGACACGAACCTGCACTGTCAGCAGCCAGGACACGAACCTGCACTGTGAGCAGCCAGGACACGAACCTGCACTGTGAGCACCCAGGACATGAACCTGCACTGTGAGCACCCAGGACACGAACCTGCACTGTCAGCAGCCAGGACACAAAGCTGCACTGTCAGCAGCCAGGACACGAACCTGCACTGTCAGCAGCCAGGACACGAACCTGCACTGTCAGCAGCCAGGACACGAACCTGCACTGTGAGCACCCAGGACACGAACCTGCACTGTCAGCAGCCAGGACACGAAGCTGCACTGTCAGCAGCCAGGACACAAAGCTGCACTGTCAGCAGCCAGGACACGAACCTGCACTGTGAGCACCCAGGACACGAACCTGCACTGTCAGCAGCCAGGACACGAAGCTGCACTGTCAGCAGCCAGGACACAAAGCTGCACTGTCAGCAGCCAGGACACGAACCTGCACTGTCAGCAGCCAGGACATGAACCTGCACTGTGAGCACCCAGGACATGAACCTGCACTGTCAGCAGCCAGGACACGAACCTGCACTGTGAGCACCCAGGACATGAACCTGCACTGTCAACAGTCAGGACGCAAACCTGCACTGTCAACAGCCAGGACACGAACCTGCACTGTCAGCAGCCAGGAGGCGAACCTGCACTTACCTGCCTGCATGACTCACCCTGCACACTACGTGGCTGTTCTTTCACCAGGCGAGATACTCGTGGACCCGTAACACTTTGTGTGGTTACATACAAAAAGATTTACACCTAAGTACATTGTAACAATGCATCCTAACATTGCAATTATGTGTAAGCCCACATGTATTTGTTAAGTAACTATTATGCACACACACAGTAATTAGAGACACTTCATGTAAAGTTTTAGCCGGTATTGTCTCTTTTGTAATACAAGATATATATTTCATGTCTAAGAAAAGTGTTCTTTCATTGTTGTGATATATACAGACCATACAGATATGTACAAATATTACAGATATGTACAGACTATACAGATATGTACAGACCATACAGATATGTACAGATAATAGAGATATGTACAAACCATACAGATATTTTCAGACCATACAGACATGTACAGACCATACTTTAAGTGCAGCAACATTCAGCACTGTTATTACACAAATGCTTTGCAGAATCTGTAGACGGCAGACTATCACAGTTTCCAGCCCAACGCACACTAAAGCGATAAGGAACAGCCATCTGTCCATGGCAGACTGTCACACAGCTTGGGCCGTCTTGGTTTGACACCCTGCCGACAGTGTTAGGACAGGTTCGACACCCTGCTGACAGTGTTAGGACAGGCAGGACTGTAATGGCACAGTGTCAGGACAGGCCACCCCACCGACAGTGTTAGCGACAGGAGGCAGACACTGTAATGACAGAGTTAGGACACGACACCCTGCCGCACACACATGTTACGGACAGGCAGGACTGTAATGACAGAGTATAGGACAGGTTCGACACCCTGCCGACAGTGTTAGGATCTGTAATGACAGAGTATCACACAACAGTGCACCAGGACAGGTTCGACACCCTGCAGGACTGTAATGACAGAGTATCACACACCCTGCCCACCGCACAGTGTTAGCGACGGGTTTGAGGATCTGCTGATGACAGAGTATCACAGGTTCCCTCCCACCGCACACACAAGCGTTAGGACAGGATCTGTAATGGCACCCTATCACACAGCCCCCGCCCACCGGTTTGACACCCTGCTGACAGTGTTAGGACAGGTATCACACAACCCTGCCCACTACCTGTTAGGACAAGCGTTCGAGGCACCCACAAGCGACGGGAGGCATTGCTGCTGTATGGCAGAGTATCAACAACCCCTCCCACCAGCACACACGGGCGACGGGAGGCAGGATCTGTAATGACAGAGTATCACACAACCCCTCCCACCGCACACACAAAGCGACGGGAGGCAGGATCTGTAATGACAGAGTATCACACAACCCCTCCCACCGCACACACAAGCGACGGGAGGCAGGATCTGTAATGGCAGAGTATCACACAACCCCTCCCACCGCACACACAAGCGACGGGAGGCAGGATCTGTAATGAGGCAGAGTATCACACAACCCCGCCCACCGCACACACAAGCGACGGGAGGCAGGATCTGTAATGGCAGAGTATCACACAACCCCGCCCACCGCACACACAAGCGACGGGAGGCAGGATTGTAATGACAGAGTATCACACAACCCCTCCCACCGCACACACAAGCGACGGGAGGCAGGATCTGTAATGGCAGAGTATCACACAACCCCGCCCACCGCACACACAAGCGACGGGACCAGGATCTGTTCTTATACAGATATGTACAGACCATACAGATATGTACAGATAATAGAGATATGTACAAACCATACAGATATTTTCAGACCATACAGATATGTACAGACCATACTTTCAGTGCAGCAACATTCAGCACTGTTATTAAAAATGCTTTGAGAATCTCTAGAGAACAGACTGCTTCAGTTTCCAGCCCCAACTTCCCTAAAGGAATAAGGAACAGCCATCTCTCCATGCAGACTGTCACAACAGCTTGGGCCGTCTTGGTTTGACACCCTGCTAACAGTGTTAGGACAGGTTCGACACCCTGCCGACAGTGTTAGGACAGGTTCGACACCCTGCCGACAGTGTTAGGACAGGTTCGACACCCTGCCGACAGTGTTAGGACAGGTTCAGACACCCTGCCGACAGTGTTAGGACAGGTTCGACACCCTGCGGGCAGTGTTAGGACAGGTTCGACACCCTGCCGACAGTGTCGACGCTGGATCTGTAATGGCAGAGTATCACACAACCCCGCCCACCGCACACACAAGCGACGGGAGGCAGGATCTGTAATGGCAGAGTATCACACAACCCCGCCCACCGCACACACAAGCGACGGGAGGCAGGATCTGTAATGGCAGAGTATCACACAACCCCGCCCACCGCACACACAAGCGACGGGAGGCAGGATCTGTAATGGCAGAGTATCACACAACCCCTCCCACCGCACACACATGTTGCTGGCTGTTTAAGGATGTCAGTCAATAATGGAAGCAGCAGAGAGCTGGTTAATGACAGGCAATAAGCCGTTGAAGGGGTGTGGACAATCTCAACCTCCAGGTGAAATGACCAAACAGGTACAAACCCAACTGAAACCAAGGCTGACTTCTTGAACCAGCAGTACCACACTGTGCTTTAAAATAAAATAACAAATATGTGTTTGCAATAGCAGCAGTGTCTTTCAAACCTGGGCATGAGAGATCTCTGTAACGAGTAGAAAGTGCACAGCAGGTGACATGTATGGAATGATTGTGTTCTCTATAATTGCTTTAAACTGCAATATTAATGTAAAAGGAGGCTCCTGCAGAACAACTTGTTAACCCTGCCGCCAAAGGATCTGTGTTGATTTAGCCGGCTCCTTGCTGGGAGACGGAATGTAGCCGAACACGGACATATTTTTCGGCATTGTTTCACCTGCTCTAAGTGGGAGCACATGTCTCTTTGCAGCTTTTCTTTTGTCTTTAATGCAAACCACATTGCTGATAACTTACACCAAACCTGAAGGATTAAATTCAGAGAACAAAGGTATTGCCATCTCTAACTGAATCTATTACCGCTTATTCCCTTTTTCCAAAAATAAACAAAACCAGAACTATTCTTATGGATTTTGAGGTGGGGGGGGGGGGGGGGTTAAATTGTTAATATTGGCAAGCTGCAGAAGGTGTCTAAGTAGCGAGCTTACTGTAAACAGGGGACAGTATTCTGCAGACCGCAGCTTATGTATTAGCGAGTTACTGTTATAGTTGGCATTTGTTATTTCTGCTGGCTCCTACATGGATTTTAAAGCCCTTTTGCACAATCCTTGTAAATGTTTACTGTGATATATCATGTCATAAACACAATGTAGAAAACATAAACATGTAGAAGAGCAGAGTAAAATCACAGCACAAACCTGGAAAACCACAGATAATAAATACAGTGAATTACAGACCTCTTTGATAAAGTGTGGTGAAAACATGACTAGCCATGGTAAAATACAATAAATGGATAACATTGACTACTGAGGTCTTTCAGCCAATCAGAGTGTACATTTTACCTGTATTATGCCACAATAAATCGCAGAAAAACAAACAATTCATGACATCAGCCATACCATACTGAGTTTTTACTGTGTTTTGTTCTCAATATTGGTACAGTTGACCTCACCTGCTTTACAAATTCATAGCTGAGGCATGGGTGGGATAAGCATGGCAAGCTGCACTATCACTGTTCAGATTTACCATGGCTTACATCCTCACACAAGACACAGGGCTGCCTGGGTGACCCTGTGACTGCATCAGCACAGCCAGTGTTGTGAGGTCACTGCATTCCGCTGTCTGTTCCACCAGATTCCAAGTAAGGCTTTTGCTATTCGGCCCATCAGTGCTCGCCCGGTTCCTAGCAGCTGATTGATCCAAGGACTCTGCTATCAGCCCAATAACTCAGCAGCAACAACAAGGCTGGGTAACCCATCCCATACTCTCAGCACTCTCTGTGTATAAAATGGTTTCATTCCTTCTGTCCCGAGTCTGTCTCCGGTCAATTCCCAACTGTGATTAACTTGTGATTAAGCTTTTGTTCATTTGTTGTGAACTGTGCATTGATAATTCATTGATAATTCATTGACAATTCATTTTGTATGCATTTCATGTTTTTACCTTTTCTTTGCCCTCTTTAAATGTTCAGCATTTTAAAGTGCATGGAACAGAGCGAACCAGAAAAGGGAACAGCATTCTCATTATTGAATCAAGACTGTCCCCTGGTGCACACAGACCACATTTCAGGCGTATTTCCATCCAGACACTGGGTCAATTCTAACCCTCTGCTGGTTGGAAGCACAGTGCTCAGAGACAGCGTCACTGGAATATTCACATGGAATCCACTTAAAGTGGATAAATACACAGTAATTAGAGACACTTAAAGTAAAGTGTTACCCCATTTTTGCATTGTTTTATTGTTAATAGATTGTTGAGATTCAGTATATTTCAAGACTGTTTGTGGGTAAGATTATTTTTTGTCAAACTGTAGTGTTTCACAAGAGATTCTCATTCTCTTTGCACCACTACCAGGTGTTTGCAATTGCAGACAGTGGACCAAAAAAAGTAACAATACACAATACAACAATGACAGAAATGCAATGGTTGTAAATCTCCCTCCCAACCTGTGAGGGTGCTAAGCAGTGAGAACAGAGTTCCTTGGACAGGCTGGTCTGACAGTTCTTTCCCAGGGTTCAAGGGAAGATGGCCAGCCAGGAAGGGGGCGAGGCTCTGTTGCAATAACGCACTGACCCGGAAGGGAAACGACGTGGCAGCCGCAGATTGGAGAGGCGGTTGCACTCGTTTACCAAGGGGTCATGTGTGACAGCATAAAAGGGGGCGGAGAATCGTAATTTGTTCCTTCGCATTGGTTTGTTTGGATAGAACTGAGGAGGACTGTGAGAGACCCCGTAAAAACTGTGAAACACCATTGTGAGTGTTTTTTGTTTGTTTGTCTGTGTGTCTAATTGTCTTGTTTGTAACACTACACTAGACAGCTAACACGATTCTGGAGCTGTCGCCGAGGGCCAGCACTAAAGCCGGAACAGCACTGCACTGCCGTCACAAAAATAAACTGTATTACCCACCACAAGCACTACTGCACTCACCCAGGACTGGAGACGTGTCTGTATTATTGTGGGATAGATGAGTGTGGTTTATTATTATTGTTTAGGTCTGCAAGCCCCTTATTGTTTTTATTATTGTTTGGGTCTGCAAGCCCCTTATTGTTTATTATTATTGTTACTGGTCACCAGACCTGGATACAAAACAATAAAGAAACATTTCCAAACTGGATTATAAGGCTCTGTTTCTTCACTACCGCACTGCATCACTCCTGCACCTGTTTTTGGGTAAGATGGTGAGACGTGGACACTGTGTAAGACAGTGTTACAACTGGTGTGACACAACTACAAATCCATGTTTACCCAAGGTTTCACAACGTTTGTATTGTCAACATGTTTATATTACAAATGTAACAGATTACACATGTGTTATACAGCCAGGGTCTTCTTCTAATACGATTGAACTGGACGGAACTCTGCCCTTGAGAGCAAGTTCACACACACGTGCGTGTGTTGCTTGGTGTGTGTGTGTGTGTGTGTGTGTGTGTGTGTGTGTGTGTGTGTGTGTGTGTGTGTGTGTGTGTGTGTGTGTGTGTGTGTGTGTGTGCGTGTGTGTGTGTGTGCGTGTGTGAGCGTGTGTGTTTGTGTGTGTGCGTGTGTGTGTGTGCGTGTGCGACCGTGTGTGTGCGTGTGTGTGAATTTTCCTTCAGTTATTGGTACAAAAAAAGGTCAGTTATCCATATTCTTTATTTATTTAGCAGTTAAGAAATTAGCATCAGACAATGATGAAGGATGAATAAAAAGGTGTTTAATCAGAAATATATTTATTTATATTGTATATTTACATAACAGGGTGAACATTTAAAAAATGCAATTGATTATCAATGCTTTGTGAGAGAAGAGCAATTAACATTGTAAATAAAACATTGATGGAAGTGATACCACTCATAGTACCATTGAACAGTGGAAAAGCTGTACTGGATCTGAAGAGTCCTTTGCAGCAAATACAAGCACAGAATGGGCTGCTCCTGAGAGAACTGCACAAACAGATTACTCTGCCTTTCCTTATAACAGTTTACATAGCACATCTGCACCCTCATTTTGCAGTTATCCCACGATTTTCATTGGTCATTTACCGTGGTACAGTATGTCTTTATTTTGACCACACCTCTGTGCTCTCCAATGCTTACCTATGTTTTACCATGCTTTCACTACGCTTAGTTTATACTAATTCAATGAAAAGGGAATTCTGGATCTTTTTAGGATCGTTCAGATTTTAACATTAGAAATTCTTGACAGATACACCCATACTGTGTATCCAAATCCAGGCCAGGATTTCAATGAAAGGTTACGGCACTGCCATTTATTTCACTTACTCTGGGCCAGTTAAAGAACTGCAGGTTCTACTCTTGTAGCGCTCCCCCTTGAAAACATGCCAACAACTGTCATCCTTTAGGGCTAATTGCCAATAGCTAGTAAGACTGTCCTGTGTAAATGCTAAAGAAAGAAACAGCTGTGCAAAACATCAGACAATGCGAGCCTACTGCTGCTGTTCAAATCCCATATTCAGCAGATTATGCTGTACATTCAAAGCTGTACAGATAGGAATTCCTGCCAGTTATTAAATTAGAGACACTGTACAAAGTGATGCTTGCCTGTGAATTTGTTATCCTTCTTTTACAATGATGATCAAGCAAATACCAAAACATGACAGTCCTGTGTAATAGCAACCTGCTTCTTTAGTGCTGCGGCTTGATGGTAACACTTCTGATGGAGCAGCTCTGTCGTGATGAATATTGCTGGAGGATATTAAATCAGTGGGTCAATGACATGCTTATTTCTAAAGAAGCCATGCAAAGTATGGGCAGGACAAAGCTTTGCTACAGCATGGCCCTTCTTTCCAAAGAAGTTCTGACCCCCTGAAGGGGAGACTCTTTAGAGACGGTAAACCTTTTCCCATGCAGGCTGGTCTCATAAAGAGAGGAACTGGCTGCTGTGCAGGAAGAAGACTGGGAATCAATACCACTGAAATCATTGATTTTATTTCAGCTTTAAAATCGACTGGTTCCTTCTTCCAGGGCTTTCTTCCACTTGCTTAGGGAACGTTCAATCTGAAGTGTTACCAACAGTAGACAGGAAAGACATGTGTGAACAGGGAGAGGGATATCACATTCAGAACAATAGGAAAGAATAAAACACGCAAACACAGGAAATCATTCGGAACAATTTGGCCCAATTGACAAAACAAGCCCATTTTGATTATTTAAAGCAAGTTTGAAGTTCAGCTGTTTTTTAGAGCTGCTTTTTAAAGCACTGTTTAATCCAAGAGACCCAGAAAAACAGCCCCTGAAAGAAGCCCTTGTTAATTGAGCCCATTGTGTTCTGGAAATCTCATCTGTAGACTTGGACTTCAACTTGGAAGAAACCGGGTTGTACAGAAATGTGCTAAACAGCAGTCCTGCTCTCACCACCTTGCTGTGAAACACAAAGCTTCGGTCTGGTGATGGCAGGGTTACTGAATGAATGTGAACATCTTCAACCAGGTATGCTGTTGTTTTGTGTGAAACAGTAAATAATACATTCATGAGAGCAAAGATGCGCTCACATTGAGACTTCATTCCACCATCCTTCAGCTGATACTCCCACTGCAGCGCCTGTGCTTCAGCCTGTAGCATTCCTCTGCTTCCTCAAACTGCAGTCAGTTTAACTACTGTCTAGTATTCCTCTCACTGTTAAAACGCTTGTTCAACAAGTAGCCCAGACTCCACATGGCAGATGTGCTTATATTCTATGAATCACATGAAGAACAAAGTCTCTAATTCAGCCCTGTAAGCGATACCTGGGTAAAAAAAAGGCCTCAAAACTGTACAGTGGTGTGACACGGATCACACATTTTCCAACATTGCATCTCGTATCTTTAGAGATCTGAAACGCGTGAATCTGTCATATTGATTAGTGAGTTAGTTTGTTAAGGTAGTTAATAACCGTGTGCAGCTTCATCTGGGTTTTTTTTTTTTTTTTTTTAGAATCTCCAATTATTTTTACCCCTGATTTTCTCCCAATTTGGAATGCCCAATTATTATTATTATTATTTTTCTCCCTCACCGCAGTGATTCCCCACAAAGCTCAGGGACCCGAAGCTCAGTGGGTGTCCTCCAATCCCACGAGCCAATTAGCATCTTATAACACACAGGAACTTGAGAGCAGATGTCCTCAGGCTACCAGCCTCTGGAGAACAAAGACCAGCCCAGCAAATCTCCACCCCCATGCTCACTTGGCCTGTAGGAGTTGCCGCAGAACGATGAGACGAAACAGTCCAAGCTTGATCCCACCTCCCCAATACCGGGAGCGCCAAAGCCAATGCAGCGCCGGCACGGAATCCTCAGCAAGGACCGGCGCCTTGCACAACCAGGACTGGAACCTACGACCTCTGGTTTTATGACTCACACTGCATGCAACGCGGCAATGCTTTTACCAGGTGAGCCATTCGGGGACCATCTTCATTTGGGTTCTTAAAGTTAGGGTCTTGAGTCAGATTAGATATTTATTCAGTTTAGAATTAGCAAGGCTCTCTGTGCTAGGCTAGGCGATAGTGTTACACTAAGCAACTATTTCATAGAGCACTTTATTCCCCAAATACTAGTACAATCCAGGCGCCTCCGTACTCAGTATTAATGATATGGAATCAGAGATATTTACTCTTAATAAGTGGGATGCAGGAAGGATTTCAATTTTTGGTTTTTAATAGCCCTGATATGCTCCAAGGAGGCCTTGCTGCCTTATAAATGAGTAATGCAGATCCTGCAGGTAAAGTCCTCTGCCTCAGGATGTTTCGCAGATATAGAATGAAGCTAATAATATTATTGCTCTTTACAATATTACAAAAAAAAAAAAAAATCATTCTTGATGGATGTGTCGTGTCTCGTCTGATATGAAGCAGCTCAGTAAGCGTGGCATGAATTGTCGCGGTGCTGGATTTAATAGATTGATGTCATGCAAGTCTATTTGGATAAAAAATTAAAAAATAAATAAGATTCATTTTCACAAGGACCCTAACCTCCATTCCCCCCCTCCCCCCAAAAAGAAGTATTCTAAATATATCTGACAAGCACTATCTTAAACACTACCTCACGAGTTGTAACATCTTGAGAATAAACAAAATGTTAATAGTTGGCTTTTTTTCCTGTGCGTTTGGTGAATAAATGAGTGTCCACAACGCCACTAGACCACAACGCCAGTAAGCTGACACTTTAAGCTGGTGTCAAGCTTGTTTGCAATGTGCTTCGCTCCACAGCAAAGTGGGTTAAGAGAAAGAATGACATTGTGGTCAAGTTTTATATTACCCAAGCAATAACCAATGAACTAGTTCCTCAGTAATAACTGTTTAAGCCAGGTCTAGGATAATAAACTAGATGAATAGATAAGCTTGATTACGTGTTAGTTTAAGAATCCATTTCTAAAACGTCTTGGCATGTTATTACATGTTTTGATGAAGTAATAACATGTGAAGAACACATTACTAGTCATAAAGCAAGGACAAGGTTTCCTTTGAAATGCCTCAGTTAGATGTTCTTATAACCATGTATTGCTTTGGTCTGTTATACAGTAATTATCAGTGTTAATATGCATTTCTAACATCCTTTATAACACATTAATCAATGCATTATTGCCTATTACTGCCAATGGGTTAGTATTGTAATTATGGGTGATCATTAAAGTTATTCCTGGGAATTCAATGAAACTCTGCAGTTTCTTTTCATAACTATCAACTATCAAATCACTTGAATGCATGGCTTGTGGTTTCTGTGTCGTGTTCACGTTTTTAAATCTGCCAATGAGAGCCCTGATGGTTTGTTACAGTTGTGTGTGTCCTGTGTGTCTCAGCACCCCCTGCTGGAGGTGGATCTGACTGCAGGGGTAACATCGCGGTTGGAATATCTCCAGTGGACTCGAAACACTCAGGAGAGCAGGATTCTCATTGGACGAGGCCTGAGGGGGAAATAAAATAAATAAATAAATAAGAAACCATCAGATCACACGAAATGACATCGGACACTAACTTCTATTTTAATCTGTAACAAACACTGAGCACTAACACACATTCTCATCCCTCCAGCGCTGTCATTACAAACACTGAGCACTAACACACATTCTCATCCCTCCAGCGCTGTCATTACAAACACTGAGCACTAACACACATTCTCATCCCTGCAGCGCTGTCATTACAAACACTGAGCACTAACACACATTCTCATCCCTGCAGCGCTGTCATTACAAACACTGAGCACTAACACACATTCTCATCCCTCCAGCGCTGTCATTACAAACACTGAGCACTAACACACATTCTCATCCCTGCAGCGCTGTCATTACAAACACTGAGCACTAACACACATTCTCATCCCTCCAGCGCTGTCATTACAAACACTGAGCACTAACACACATTCTCATCCCTGCAGCTCTGTCATTACAAACACTGAGCACTAACACACATTCTCATCCCTCCAGCGCTGTCATTACAAACACTGAGCACTAACACACATTCTCATCCCTGCAACGCTGTCATTACAAACACTGAGCACTAACACACATTCTCATCCCTCCAGCGCTGTCATTACAAACACTGAGCACTAACACACATTCTCATCCCTGCAGCGCTGTCATTACAAACACTGAGCACTAACACACATTCTCATCCCTCCAGCGCTGTCATTACAAACACTGAGCACTAACACACATTCTCATCCCTGCAGCGCTGTCATTACAAACACTGAGCACTAACACACATTCTCATCCCTCCAGCGCTGTCATTACAAACACTGAGCACTAACACACATTCTCATCCCTCCAGCGCTGTCATTACAAACACTGAGCACTAACACACATTCTCATCCCTCATTACAAACACTGAGCATCCCTGCAGCGCTGTCATTACAAACACTGAGCACTAACACACATTCTCATCCCTCCAGCGCTGTCATTACAAACACAGAGCACTAACACACATTCTCATCCCTCCAGCGCTGTCATTACAAACACAGAGCACTAACACACATTCTCATCCCCGCAACGCTGTCATTACAAACACTGAGCACTAACACACATTCTCATCCCCGCAACGCTGTCATTACAAACACTGAGCACTAACACACATTCTCATCCCTCCAGCGCTGTCATTACAAACACTGAGCACTAACACACATTCTCATCCCTGCAGCGCTGTCATTACAAACACTGAGCACTAACACACATTCTCATCCCTCCAGCACTGTCATTACAAACACTGAGCACTAACACACATTCTCATCCCTAAATTGCTGTTGAACAAAGTTATGAGGTCTGAGCTAACACACATTTCTCAATAGGCCCCGCCACGCTGAGTGTCATTATTACAAAACCACACTGAGCACTAACAACACATTCTCATGAGCCTCTGCAGCGCTGTCGGGATAGTAGGGAAAACACTGTGGCACTAACTACAGCATTGACATCCGTCCCAGCGCAAGCGCTGTCATTACAACGACAGAGCACTAACACCATACATTCTCGCCAATTGCTTTGTCAGAGTCTCTCGGGGTTGCTCAAACACTAATCCATGTAGCGCTGTCTTACTAAACGCTATGACATTAACAGCCCACATTCACCATCTCCTGATGGCGCTGGGGTGGTGGCTGTGAATTTACAAGAACACACTGAGCCTACTGTCACATTCTCTCCTGGACCACTCCGCTGGCTGTCTAGCAAACTGTGAGCTTATGCGTTGTGTAACATCTTGAGGCGCTGTAACAGCAAACATTCTCATCCCTACAGTAAAGGTCGTCATTCTCATTCCATTAATGTTTCATTAACAAACACTGAGCTCGTGAATCTTTGTGTGGTTCATAAGAATAGGGAGGGTCGCTGGCAGTAATGTTTTTACAAACACTGATTTGTGAGTGGTAAGACACACATTCCTCATCCCTGCAGCGCAGTCATGTTTTGTGACGGTGATTGTGCACAACAGCACATTCTTAGGGTCGCGCTGTCATTACAAACACTGAGCACGTGACTCGTGATCATTTCTGTCCGCCTGACTCCAACGCGCTGGTCATTTACAAACGCTGAGCACTAACACACATTTTCATCACTGCACTGACGGCTGTGATTGTGTGTAAATTTCTCACTAGGGATCGCGTCGCGACGGATGCAGTAACATGTTTGTCATCCCCGTGCATCCCGTGTACATTGTGTAAGAGTAGGGAAGGTCGCGATAACAGTCATGCGTCATTCTTGTTTGTTACCTCAGGTGATGTCATTACAAACAAAGAGGTAACACTAACATATGTCTCAATTCCCTCATACGCGAACAGCGCTGTAACAACAAATTTTTGTGACTCGGCTGTCATTTTACAAAACACTGGTCAGCACTAACAAGAATTACCCTCCGCAGCGCTGTCCCATTACAAACACTTAGGCTAACCAGTAAGTGTTTGTTACTGCCTACAGCAGAGTGCTGTGTCATTGTGAAAGCAAATGGGACTGGAGCACTAAGCACAGCATGAAACATTTCTCGATAATGCTCCTGGTATTGGTTGGGACTCCGTGAGCTCAGCTGTTCATCCATTACCATGTGTAAGAGTAGGGAGACGTCAGCCGTATTCTCATTATAAAAATTTGCAGCACTGACACTCGTGATTGTTTGTATGAAGACGTCTCTGCAAGAGTACAATTAACATAACAACGGTGTGAAGGGACACAGTAACGACATGTTTTGTGACTCGTGGCATGATTGTGTGTACACACTTGGAGTCCACCTAACCCACACACTCTCACCCGTCTCCACATGTAATGTGTTTGTGAGCTAACACACGTCGCATTGCCCTGCTGTCATATACACAAATACACTGAGTGCACGTAACACACACTCTATGCGTGTCTCATATCCCGGCAGGGGCGCTGTCATTACAAACACTGGCCACTAACACACGTTGGGCTATGAATCCCTCCAGGGCCGTTGGGTCATGAAAAAAGTACTGAGCACTCACTAACACACTAATTCCTCTCATCTTCAAACGACAGCGCTTGTTTACGGCGTGTCATCAAAACACTTGTGTTGCACTAATAAACACATTCGTCATCCCTGGCTTCCATGCTTCATTAGAAAACACTGAGTGGCACTTAACACACATTCTCATCCCTGCTCAAAGCGCTGTCATTGAACAACACTGACTGAGCACTAACACACATCATTCTCATTGTATTGTGGTCGCTGTAAAAATTACAAACACTAGCACTAAACAACCATCTGCCAGGGCTGTCTCGGTGTTTTGGTTTGTAATTGAGTTAGCAGGTGTGCTACACAGGTCGGGTACAGATTACAACAACACTGAGAAGCACTGCTCATTCCCATGTAAGAACAGCGGCTGCAGCGCTGTCATTACAAACACTGAGCACTAACACACATTTTCATCCCTCCAGCGCTGTCATTACAAAGACTGAGCACTAACACACATTCTCATCTCTGCAGCGCTGTCATTACAAACACTGAGCACTAACACACATTCTCATCCCTCCAGCGCTGTCAACAACACTGACATTCTCATCCCTCCAGCGCTGTCATTACAAACACTGAGCACTAACACACATTCTCATCCCTGCAGCGCTGTCATTACAAACACTGAGCACTAACACACATTCTCATCCCTGCAGCGCTGTCATTACAAACACTGAGCACTAACACACATTCTCATCCCTGCAGCGCTGTCATTACAAACACTGAGCACTAACACACATTCTCATCCCTGCAGCGCTGTCATTACAAACACTGAGCACTAACACACATTCTCATCCCTGCAGCGCTGTCATTACAAACACTGAGCACTAACACACATTCTCATCCCTGCAGCGCTGTCATTACAAACACTGAGCACTAACACACATTCTCATCCCTGCAGCGCTGTCATTACAAACACTGAGCACTAACACACATTCTCATCCCTCCAGCGCTGTCATTACAAACACTGAGCACTAACACACATTCTCATCCCTCCAGCGCTGTCATTACAAACACTGAGCACTAACACACATTCTCATCCCTGCAGCGCTGTCATTACAAACACTGAGCACTAACACACATTCTCATCCCTCCAGCGCTGTCATTACAAACACTGAGCACTAACACACATTCTCATCCCTGCAGCGCTGTCATTACAAACACTGAGCACTAACACACATTCTCATCCCTCCAGCGCTGTCATTACAAACACTGAGCACTAACACACATTCTCATCCCTCCAGCGCTGTCATTACAAACACTGAGCACTAACACACATTCTCATCCCTCCAGCGCTGTCATTACAAACACTGAGCACTAACACACATTCTCATCCCTCCAGCGCTGTCATTACAAACACTGAGCACTAACACACATTCTCATCCCTCCAGCGCTGTCATTACAAACACTGAGCACTAACACACATTCTCATCCCTCCAGCGCTGTCATTACAAACACTGAGCACTAACACACATTCTCATCCCTGCAGCGCTGTCATTACAAACACTGAGCACTAACACACATTCTCATCCCCGCAGCGCTGTCATTACAAACACTGAGCACTAACACACATTCTCATCCCTCCAGCGCTGTCATTACAAACACTGAGCACTAACACACATTCTCATCCCTGCAGCGCTGTCATTACAAACACTGAGCACTAACACACATTCTCATCCCTGCAGCGCTGTCATTACAAACACTGAGCACTAACACACATTCTCATCCCTCCAGCGCTGTCATTACAAACACTGAGCACTAACACACATTCTCATCCCTCCAGCGCTGTCATTACAAACACTGAGCACTAACACACATTCTCATCCCTGCAGCGCTGTCATTACAAACACTGAGCACTAACACACATTCTCATCCCTGCAGCGCTGTCATTACAAACACTGAGCACTAACACACATTCTCATCCCTGCAGCGCTGTCATTACAAACACTGAGCACTAACACACATTCTCATCCCTCCAGCGCTGTCATTACAAACACTGAGCACTAACACACATTCTCATCCCTCCAGCGCTGTCATTACAAACACTGAGCACTAACACACATTCTCATCCCTCCAGCGCTGTCATTACAAACACTGAGCACTAACACACATTCTCATCCCTGCAGCGCTGTCATTACAAACACTGAGCACTAACACACATTCTCATCCCTCCAGCGCTGTCATTACAAACACTGAGCACTAACACACATTCTCATCCCTCCAGCGCTGTCATTACAAACACTGAGCACTAACACACATTCTCATCCCTCCAGCGCTGTCATTACAAACACTGAGCACTAACACACATTCTCATCCCTGCAACGCTGTCATTACAAACACTGAGCACTAACACACATTCTCATCCCTGCAACGCTGTCATTACAAACACTGAGCACTAACACACATTCTCATCCCTCCAGCGCTGTCATTACAAACACTGAGCACTAACACACATTCTCATCCCTCCAGCGCTGTCATTACAAACACTGAGCACTAACACACATTCTCATCCCTCCAGCGCTGTCATTACAAACACTGAGCACTAACACACATTCTCATCCCTCCAGCGCTGTCATTACAAACACTGAGCACTAACACACATTCTCATCCCCGCAACGCTGTCATTACAAACACTGAGCACTAACACACATTCTCATCCCTCCAGCGCTGTCATTACAAACACTGAGCACTAACACACATCATCCATGCTCATCCCTCCAGCGCTGTCATTACAAACACAGAGCACTAACACACATTCTCATCCCTCCAGCGCTGTCATTACAAACACAGAGCACTAACACACATTCTCTAGTCATTACAAACACTGAGCACTAACACACATTCTCATCCCTGCAACGCTGTTTACAAACACTGAGCACATCACATTCTCAATCCAACGCTGTCATTATAAACACTGAGCACTAACACACATTCTCATCCCCGCAACGCTGTCATTACAAACACTGAGCACTAACACACATTCTCATCCCTGCAGTCTGTCATTACAAAACATGCAAACACACACTTCTCTGTCATTACAAACACTGAGCACTAACACACATTCTCATCCCTCCAACGCTCATTACCAACACTGAGCACTAACACACATTCTCATCCCCCCAACGCTGTCATTACAAAACTGAGCACTAACACACATTCTCATTTTCTGTGATACAAACACTGAGCACTTAACACACATTCTCATGCAGCGCTGTCATTACAAACACTGAGCAGTAACACACATTCTCAACCTCCAGCTCCGTCATTACAAACACTGAGCACTAACAAACATTCTCATCCCTGCAGCGCTGTCATTACAAACACTGAGCACTAAAACACATGTCATCCCTCCAGCGCTGTCATTACAAAGACTGAGCACTAACACACATTCTCATCCCAGCAGCTCTGTCATTACAAACACTGAGCACTCCAGGCGATTCTGTGTGAAACAGCCACCGGGCTATTTAAGATCAGAAGTTCAACAACTGATTGCTTGAAGTAGTTTTAAGGTTCATAATTAATTCAGCAGCAGGGTATTATAAAGCTCTTTGTCATGCTTTGAAAAGTGCTGTGCTGTAATAATAATAATAATCCCTGTATAGATATTTACATGCACTTGTTTGTATCATCAGTATAACACAAGAAAGTGAATTGCAAGGTGAAGGAGCTTCCGGTGTTCATCTCTATAGACAGCGGTCCACATGCTTTGCTCTGATAGCTCTGCACTTCATTTGATCTCCAGGTGGGTTTCACCGGTGGTGGCTGGTGGACAAAATTGTTGTGTCATTTCACACACTCAGATGCAGATTTTCATGAAGGGTGGGGTCCAGAGGGGTGTGGTCCAGGGGACCAACCTCAGTGGAAGCACTGTCCAGTGCAGGGGTGCTGGAACTAGGGGTGCTGGGGGTGCGGTAGCCCCCTTGGATTTGCATGGCTTCCATCATACACAGGGGTCACAGTTTATGGCTTTCAGAACCCCCACTATAAACATTTTTCCTGTACCTCTGGTCCAGGGGTTGTTTCTTTGCTCCTTTGGTCCAGGGGTTGTTTCTTGGCTCCTCTGGTCTAGGGGTTGTTTCTTGGTGCCTCTGGTCCAAGGGTTGTTTCTTGGTGCCTCTGGTCCAGGGGTTGTTTCTTGGTGCCTCTGGTCCAAGGGTTGTTTCTTGGTGCCTCTGGTCCAGGGGTTGTTTCTTGGTGCCTCTGGTCCAGGGGTTGTTTCTTGGTGCCTCTGGTCCAAGGGGTTGTTTCTTGGCTGCCTCTGGTCCAGGGGTTGTTTCTTGGTGCCTCTGGTCCAGGGGTTGTTTCTTGGTGCCTCTGGTCCAGGGGTTGTTTCTTGGTGCCTCTGGTCCAGGGGTTGTTTCTTGGTGCCTCTGGTCCAGGGGTTGTTTCTTGGTGCCTCTGGTCCAGGGGTTGTTTCTTGGTGCCTCTGGTCCAGGGGTTGTTTCTTGGTGCCTCTGGTCCAGGGGTTGTTTCTTGGCGCCTCTGGTCCAGGGGTTGTTTCTTGGTGCCTCTGGTCCAGGGGTTGTTTCTTGGTGCCTCTGGTCCAGGGGTTGTTTCTTGGTGCCTCTGGTCCAGGGGTTGTTTCTTGGTGCCTCTGGTCCAGGGGTTGTTTCTTGGTGCCTCTGGTCCAGGGGTTGTTTCTTGGTGCCTCTGGTCCAGGGGTTGTTTCTTGGCTCTGGTCCTCTTGGTCCAGGGGTTGTTTCTTGGTGCCTCTGGTCCAGGGGTTGGTGCCTCTGGTTTCTTGGTGCCTCTGGTCCAGGGGTTGTTTCTTGGTGCCTCTGGTCCAGCCTCTGGTCCGGGCTATTTAAGATCAGGGTTGTTTCTTGGTGCCTCTGGTCCAGGGGTTGTTTCTTGGCTTGCCTCTGGTCCAGGGGTTGTTTCTTGGTGCCTCTGGTCCAGGGGTTGTTTCTTGGTGCCTCTGGTCCAGGGGTTGTTTCTTGGCTTCTCTGGTCCAGGGGTTGTTTCTTGGCGCCTCTGGTCCAGGGGTTGTTTCTTGGTGCCTCTGGTCCAGGGGTTGTTACTTGGCTTCTCTGGTCCAGGAGTTGCTTCTTGGTGCCTCTGGTCCAGGGGTTGTTTCTTGGTGCCTCTGGTCCAGGGTTTCTTGGTGCCTCTGGTCCAGGGGTTGTTTCTTGGTGCCTCTGGTCCAGGGGTTGTTTCTTGGTGCCTCTGGTCCAGGGGTTGTTTCTTGGTGCCTCTGGTCCAGGGGTTGTTTCTTGGTGCCTCTGGTCCAGGGGTTGTTTCTTGGTGCCTCTGGTCCAGGGGTTGTTTCTTGGTGCCTCTGGTCCAGGGGTTGTTTCTTGGCGCCTCTGGTCCAGGGGTTGTTTCTTGGTGCCTCTGGTCCAGGGGTTGTTTCTTGGTGCCTCTGGTCCAGGGGTTGTTTCTTGGTGCCTCTGGTCCAGGGGTTGTTTCTTGGCTTGCCTCTGGTCCAGGGGTTGTTTCTTGGTGCCTCTGGTCCAGGGGTTGTTTCTTGGCGCCTCTGGTCCAGGGGTTATTTCTTGGCTTCTCTGGTCCAGGGGTTGTTTCTTGGTGCCTCTGGTCCAGGGGTTGTTTCTTGGCGCCTCTGGTCCAGGGGTTATTTCTTGGCTTCTCTGGTCCAGGGGTTGTTTCTTGGTGCCTCTGGTCCAGGGGTTGTTTCTTGGCGCCTCTGGTCCAGGGGTTGTTTCTTTTCTTGGTTTCTTGGCGCCTCTGGTCCAGGGGTTGTTTCTTGGCGCCTCTGGTCCAGGGGTTGTTTCTTGGTGCCTCTGGTCCAGGGGTTGTTTCTTGGTGCCTCTGGTCCAGGGGTTGTTTCTTGGTGCCTCTGGTCCAGGGGTTGTTTCTTGGTGCCTCTGGTCCAGGGGTTGTTTCTTGGTGCCTCTGGTCCAGGGGTTGTTTCTTGGCTCCTCTGGTCCAGGGGTTGTTTCTTGGCTGCCTCTGGTCCAGGGGTTGTTTCTTGGCTCCTCTGGTCCAGGGGTTGTTTCTTGGTGCCTCTGGTCCAGGGGTTGTTTCTTGGTGCCTCTGGTCCAGGGGTTGTTTCTTGGCTGCCTCTGGTCCAGGGGTTGTTTCTTGGTGCCTCTGGTCCAGGGGTTGTTTCTTGGTGCCTCTGGTCCAGGGGTTGTTTCTTGGCTCCTCTGGTCCAGGGGTTGTTTCTTGGTGCCTCTGGTCCAGGGGTTGTTTCTTGGCGCCTCTGGTCCAGGGGTTGTTTCTTGGTGCCTCTGGTCCAGGGGTTGTTTCTTGGCTCCTCTGGTCCAGGGGTTGTTTCTTGGTGCCTCTGGTCCAGGGGTTGTTTCTTGGTGCCTCTGGTCCAGGGGTTGTTACTTTGCCTCTGGTCCAGGGGTTGTTTCTTGGTGCCTCTGGTCCAGGGGTTGTTTCTTGCTGCCTCTGGTCCAGGGGTTGTTTCTTGGTGCCTCTGGTCCAGGGGTTGTTTCTTGGTGCCTCTGGTCCAGGGGTTGTTTCTTGGCTCCTCTGGTCCAGGGGTTGTTTCTTGGCTCCTCTGGTCCAGGGGTTATTTTCTTGGTGCCTCTGGTCCAGGGTTGTTTCTTGGTGCCTCTGGTCCAGGGGTTGTTTCTTGGCGCCTCTGGTCCAGGGGTTGTTTCTTGCCTCTGGTCCAGGGGTTGTTTCTTGGTGCCTCTGGTCCAGGGGTTGTTTCTTGGTGCCTCTGGTCCAGGGGTTGTTTCTTTGCCTCTGGTCCAGGGGTTGTTTCTTGGTGCCTCTGGTCCAGGGGTTGTTTCTTGGCGCCTCTGGTCCAGGGGTTGTTTCTTGGCCTCTGGTCCAGGGGTTGTTTCTTGGTGCCTCTGGTCCAGGGGTTGTTTCTTGGCGCCTCTGGTCCAGGGGTTATTTCTTGGCTTCTCTGGTCCCAGGGTTATTTCTTGATGCCTCTGGTCCAGGGGTTGTTTCTTGGTGCCTCTTTTCCAGGGGTTGTTTCTTGACGCCTCTGGTCCAGTGGTTGTTTCTTGCCACCTGTGGTCCAGGGGTTATTTCTTGGCTCCTCTGGTCCGGTGGTTGTTTCTTGGCACCTCAGGTCCAGGGGTTGTTTCTTGTTGCCTCTGGTCCAGGGGTTGTTTCTTGGTGGATACAAAAATTTGCTCTGCGATGTTTTATCATGGCAAATTTTTCGATTACTTTATTAATTCAGTTGAAGTTGACCCTGAATCTAAATCAATCCCAAGTTCAAAGACCAAGAGCAGGAAAAAATAAGACCTTAAATGGAAATCACTTTTAAGGCCAAAAGAAAAAACACTGTAAATAACAATGAAGCAGATTTTTAAAATTTATTTTCAGGAACCAGCAGATAATTTATCAACTACAAACAAAAAAAGCCTGACGCGACTATCAACTAGATTAAAAAATAATAATATAAAATATTATCTAAATAATATTAAAATAATACAAATATATTGTACGGGATATTTAATAACCGATTACCCCAAAAAGACAGTAGTGGTCTGTAGTTTGACAAAAAAAAGAAAACATGCCGAACACAGCAAGATATTAATGAGCTTAAATTAAAGCACTGCTGAAGCTGAATTAATAAGACAAATACCATTAACGATAGTCACTGTGTTTACTAACCGGCTGCGCTCCATCCTGACATTTGTCAGCCATTTTTACGCCAGTCCTGGCTGGCAGCTGGCTGCTGCTGCGTGCGTGCGCGGTGGATTTGGGTGCATTCCTGAGCGAGCACTGCCTGGCTTCAGCACATTAAACAGATGGGATGAACTGCATTGTTGATGTGCCAGTGTCACATGAGAGGGGGAAATGAAACCCACATCACCCAGAAGAAAAGCGCAATTCATAAATAAGAGACTGGGGGTTCGGCGAGCAAGCGCACACTGATAACCGGCCGCCCCTGGATTTCACAACACCCTGCTCATTAGGAATTCCCTTTAACACACGGCTTGAATTGTTATGCCTCCTCATTACCCCCCTGCTGAGCTGGGAGTTCCCAGCCCACAGCAGGATCTCCTTGCTCCTAGTCCTCAGCTCAGCCCCTTGCCTGTGGGGTTAAATGCTAGGCAAAGACTTCAATTATAAAAAAAGAAAAGAAGAAACCAACAACAAAACAAGGTTGCTGAGTTGTATGTAGTAATACTACTGGGAAATTAAACGAAGCAGGCCTATTATTTGTATCCATTATTTACAGTTGAACTGCGTTTGCCACAACTCCATTACACCGCAGCGCAGGGACCGCAGTAAGGACGGCACTGATCAGCACATCTTCCATAGCAGAGCTCCTGCTGGGTTATTGTTTATTATCATTTTAAAAGATGAGCGGATAAATTCACGAAACGTCAGCTCTGATTGTGATCCCTAGAAACATAAAATCACTTAAAGACGTTCTATTTGTTTGTGCTGTGCATGTGTTGTTTTTTAATATCTGGTTGTAACCTACCTGTCCCACTTGACTTGGCTTGGCTGGTAGCTACTGTGGCAGGGTCCGCTGGCAGCCCCACATATACCCCGCCGTAATTCCTTCAGCGAGCAAACCGACAACAAAATGTAAAGAATTACATTCACATTATCACTACATTACTGTACTGAGCATCACTGTTCTCAGTTTGACAGGATTTGTTGTGATGTGGAAATCACATAGCAAAATAACAAGGGGACACACCATCCAGAAAAGAGCATTGCTAATTAAAATGTAGTCCGACAACGCCAAACCCAAATTATCTAGGCAGTAGTGAAGCAATGTGGTGCCCTGCAAGCAATACCAGTGGTATACCATTGAAAACCCTGGCAGGAAACAACAGCCTGTGAAAAATTTCATGCCACTAACCTTTTCTTTTCATCATCTGACATGGACTCTTCTGTCCTGTAATGTGCAAAGATGTTACATGTTAACAAATGCAGTACCTTGCTGCTGGTTGGGCCACTTATTTTCCTATGTGGCATGATCAGCCATTTTCTAAAGTATTGCACTTGCATTATTGTATAAAGTATTGCACTTGTATTATTTTATAAAGTATTTCACTTGCATTATTGTATAAAGTATTGCACTTGCATTATTTTATAAAGTATTGCACTTGTATTATTGTATAAAGTATTGCACTTGCATTATTTTATAAAGTATTGCACTTGTATTATTGTATAAAGTATTGTACTTGTATTATCTTCTCAGTGCATGTGTTGTTTCAGTGCTCAAGTAAGGAGAGTGCTAGTCTTGCCTGGTTTATAATGCATTGAACACAGACAGCTAGCACAGGACAAAGACTTGAGCTCATGCTTCAGACACTAACACAGGCACCCTCTTACGCACATGACATTGAAAAGATAAAATTCATATTTCATAAAAAACAGGTGTTTTATGCAGCTGTAATTTATCCAAATCAATTTTATAAGTGACATGAACAATTCAGTTGAGTTGGCAGTGCCCCAGCACATTATCCCAGATATTCTTTGATTGCACCCCTTAATTAGTTGTAGTGAATGATGTTTAATCAGCATTCTCTTCAGTGTTAAGACAGACACTGTTGTTATTCTGCATTTTTCATGAAATTGACATCATCTTGAGATATCATCATAAATCAAAAAATGATTTACCTTTCTTCCCTGTCCGCAAGCGGGAATGCAAAGCAAAAGAAAACACAAGGCAAGAGTTAACAGAACATATTCAAATTGCACATCGTTGTCCTATCAGGGCCTTGGTTGCAGTTTTTCATTTTGGTTCCACAGAAATGCCTTTAAAGAGGAACCACTGAAGCTGCCTTTCTAAAGCACTTGTGTTGGTTTTGTTGCGGAATCGGGTCTGTGTCTGTGTGGGGAGAAATGGAGTGGGTGGAGGTTATCCCTCCCGTACCGACAACAGAACACCCTCCATTACCTGATAGAACTAATAGCTGGAGTGGCTGCCTGTCAGAGGAGGGTAGAAGAGCAGGCTGGGGCGGGGGGCTCCTGTAGAAGGCCCATTATGGTCCCCAGCTCTTAAAGGGTTTGTACTGTTGCTAACAAAATAATTCCATGGAACTAACCTGCTAGTCTCACATGTGCAGTGTTGAAACACATTTGATATAGTGAACATGCATTATTATTTAAAAACATGGCATCTGGTACTACACTGGGTTAAATAAATCTATGTTTGCAAGCCATGCTTTCAGATGGTGTTGCACTTCCTTTTAATAATACAATAAAATAATGTGTATGCCGTTGATTGTTTGTGGAATGAAAAATGTATTAATGTTAAAATAAACATAAAGTAATTTACTAAACATGTGTTTTACTTCACAGGACAACAATCTGGAACCAAATGGCTGTCAGAATATATTATGAGGAAAGAGCAGCAGGCTGTGCATAATGTTATTGGTTGACTAAAGCAAGCACATTGCTCAGGCTGTGTAAACGAGTTTCTGTTCTGTTAGAAGCTTAGTAATACTACCCTCAAACAACAGGAAACAATGAGAGGGTAAAACAAACAATGTGCAGGTCAAACAAACACACATCTAACAATGTGCAGGTCAAACAAACACACATCTAACAATGTGAAGGTAAAACAAACACACATCTAACAATGTGCAGGTCAAACAAACACACATCTAACAATGTGCAGGTCAAACAAACACACATCTAACAATGTGCAGGTCAAACAAACACACATCTAACAATGTGCAGGTCAAACAAACACACATCTAACAATGTGAGGGTAAAACAAACACACATCTAACAATGTGCAGGTCAAACAAACACACATCTAACAATGTGCAGGTCAAACAAACACACATCTAACAATGTGCAGGTCAAACAAACACACATCTAACAATGTGCAGGTCAAACAAACACACATCTAACAATGTGAGGGTAAAACAAACACACATCTAACAATGTGCAGGTAAAACAAACACACATCTAACAATGTGCAGGTCAAACAAACACACATCTAACAAATGTGCAGGTCAAACAAACACACATCTAACAATGTGAGGGTAAAACAAACACACATCTAACAATGTGCAGGTCAAACAAACACACATCTAACAATGTGCAGGTCAAACAAACACACATCTAACAATGTGCAGGTCAAACAAACACACATCTAACAATGTGAGGGTAAAACAAACACACATCTAACAATGTGCAGGTCAAACAAACACACATCTAACAATGTGAGGGTAAAACAAACACACATCTAACAATGTGCAGGTCAAACAAACACACATCTAACAATGTGCAGGTCAAACAAACACACATCTAACAATGTGCAGGTCAAACAAACACACATCTAACAATGTGCAGGTCAAACAAACACACATCTAACAATGTGCAGGTAAAACAAACACACATCTAACAATGTGCAGGTCAAACAAACACACATCTAACAATGTGCAGGTCAAACAAACACACATCTAACAATGTGCAGGTCAAACAAACACACATCTAACAATGTGCAGGTCAAACAAACACACATCTAACAATGTGAGGGTAAAACAAACACACATCTAACAATGTGCAGGTCAAACAAACACACATCTAACAATGTGCAGGTCAAACAAACACACATCTAACAATGTGAGGGTAAAACAAACACACATCTAACAATGTGCAGGTCAAACAAACACACATCTAACAATGTGCAGGTCAAACAAACACACATCTAACAATGTGAGGGTAAAACAAACACACATCTAACAATGTGCAGGTCAAACAAACACACATCTAACAATGTGCAGGTCAAACAAACACACATCTAACAATGTGAGGGTAAAACAAACACACATCTAACAATGTGAGGGTAAAACAAACACACATCTAAAAATGTGAGGGTAAAACAAACACACATCTAAAAATGTGAGGGTAAAACAAACACACATCTAACAATGTGAGGGTAAAACAAACACACATCTAACAATGTGCAGGTCAAACAAACACACATCTAACAATGTGAGGGTAAAACAAACACGCATCTAACAATGTGAAGGTAAAACAAACACGCATCTAACAACGTGCAGGTCAAACAAACACACATCTAACAATGTGAGGGTAAAACAAACACACATCTAACAATGTGCAGGTAAAACAAACACACATCTAACAATGTGCAGGTCAAACAAACACACATCTAACAATGTGCAGGTCAAACAAACACACATCTAACAATGTGCAGGTCAAACAAACACACATCTAACAATGTGAGGGTAAAACAAACACACATCTAACAATGTGCAGGTCAAACAAACACACATCTAACAATGTGCAGGTCAAACAAACACACATCTAACAATGTGCAGGTCAAACAAACACACATCTAACAATGTGCAGGTCAAACAAACACACATCTAACAATGTCGCAGGTCAAACAAACACACATCTAACAATGTGCAGGTCAAACAAACACACATCTAAAAATGTGAGGGTAAAACAAACACACATCTAAAAATGTGAGGGTAAAACAAACACATATTTAACATCCATAAGTGCTACTACAGTAAGAGATCGAATTCATATGGACACCATTCGCCTCAATGAAAGAATCCACCATTGAGTTTACATGAAGAGCTGAACACAGCATTGCTCACAGGAATGATTCCACCATTGAGTTTACATGAAGAGCTGAACACAGCATTGCTCACAGGAATGATTCCACCATTGAGTTTACATGAAGAGCTGAACACAGCATTGCTCACAGGAATGATTCCACCATTGAGTTTACATGAAGAGCTGAACACAGCATTGCTCACAGGAATGATTCCACCATTGAGTTTACATGAAGAGCTGAACACAGCATTGCTCACAGGAATGATTCCACCATTGAGTTTACATGAAGAGCTGAACACAGCATTGCTCACAGGAATGATTCCATCATTGAGTTTACATGAAGAGCTGAACACAGCATTGATCACAGGAATGATTCCATCATTGAGTTTACATGAAGAGCTGAACACAGCATTGCTCACAGGAATGATTCCACCATTGAGTTTACATGAAGAGCTGAACACAGCATTGCTCACAGGAATGATTCCACCATTGAGTTTACATGAAGAGCTGAACACAGCATTGCTCACAGGAATGATTCCATCATTGAGTTTACATGAAGAGCTGAACACAGCATTGCTCACAGGAATGATTCCACCATTGAGTTTACATGAAGAGCTGAACACAGCATTGCTCACAGGAATGATTCCACCATTGAGTTTACATGAAGAGCTGAACACAGCATTGCTCACAGGAATGATTCCATCATTGAGTTTACATGAAGAGCTGAACACAGCATTGCTCACAGGAATGATTCCATCATTGAGTTTACATGAAGAGCTGAACACAGCATTGATCACACGGTCACACAAAACTCATGTGTTTCCAAAGCAGATTGGTTATAGTGGTACAGCACTAGCATTCTAAAACCATGGTAAAGCACACTGGATAGAGCTCACTGTATAGGCATTGGAAAAGGGACTGTGCAGATTTACCAGGGCAAGCATTATTAATGGCAGCTTCTCATATGCAATGCAACGTTACAACTCACAGCACATCAGTGGAGACCCTGGGTACTTACTCCTCGTTCGCAGCTCCAGTGGGACCTGGAATTAAAAGAAACAAAAGTTTGAGAGGGACAGTAATGCTGGAGTATATGAAGTCCCCTGAGGTGCAGAGAAGCAGAGTTTGAGAGGGACAGTAATGCTGGAATATGTGAAGTCCCCTGAGGTGCAGAGAAGCAGAGATTGAGAGGGACAGTAATGCTGGAGTATGTGAAGTCCCCTGAGGTGCAGAGAAGCAGAGCTTGAGAGGGACAGTAATGCTGGAGTATGTGAAGTCCCCTGAGGTGCAGAGAAGCAGAGTTTGAGAGGGACAGTAATGCTGGAGTATGTGAAGTCCCCTGAGGTGCAGAGAAGCAGAGCTTGAGAGGGACAGTAATGCTGGAGTATGTGAAGTCCCCTGAGGTGCAGAGAAGCAGAGTTTGAGAGGGACAGTAATGCTGGAGTATGTGAAGTCCCCTGAGGTGCAGAGAAGCAGAGATTGAGAGGGACAGTAATGCTGGAGTATGTGAAGTCCCCTGAGGTGCAGAGAAGCAGAGCTTGAGAGGGACAGTAATGCTGGAGTATGTGAAGTCCCTTGAGGTGCAGAGAAGCAGAAAATCCCCCAGGGCTGTGAGGTCAAACACAGCCCAGAAACAGCTCCACAATGTTACCTTCATTTTCCTAAGATGTGGCTGTGTAGTGCAAAGGGTCATTTTAAAATCCATAAACCCATTCTCTTACCTCTCAGTAGCACAAGGAACCTTATCACTGATTACCTTTAAGCGATGATGAAAACCTGATCGTTCTTTGCTTGTTTTATTTTAGGTAGATATGTATTGTCTGTTCCTTTATTGTACTGAAGGTCAGATGGTCTGATTGCTGTTGGACCATCGATCAGGGAGCTCAGGCAGTGATTAGGTACCCAGAAGCATCAGCCACTTTATGCTAAAAAGTGTTTGAAATATCTGCATATCTCCAATTCAATTATAATAAACAACAATCAAAGAACCAAACAATATTTAATATACTGTGCAGTGACTCCCCACAGTGCTGTCTGATTCAATACACTGTGCAGTGACTCCCCACAGTGCTGTCTGATTCAATATACTGTACAGTGACTCCCCACAGTGCTGTCTGATTCAATATACTGTACAGTGACTCCCCACAGTGCTGTCTGATTCAATACTTTACTGACTACAGTGACTCCCCACAGTGCTGTCTGATTCAATATACTGTACAGTGACTCCCCACAGTGCTGTCTGATTCAATACACTGTACAGTGACTCCCCACAGTGCTGTCTGATTCAATACACTGTACAGTGACTCCCCACAGTGCTGTCTGATTCAATACACTGTACAGTGACAGTGCCCAGTGACTCCCCACACAGTGCAGTGCTGTCTGATTCAATACACTGTACAGTGACTCCCCACAGTGCTGTCTGATTCAATACACTGTACAGTGACTCCCCACAGTGCTGTCTGATTCAATACACTGTACAGTGACTCCCCATAGTGCTGTCTGATTCAATACACTTTACAGTGACTCCCCACAGTGCTGTCTGATTCAATACACTTTACAGTGACTCCCCACAGTGCTGTCTGATTCAATACACTGTACAGTGACTCCCCACAGTGCTGTCTGATTCAATACACTGTACAGTGACTCCCCACAGTGCTGTCTGATTTCAGTGCTGTCTGATCAATACACTGTACAGTGACTCCCCACAGTGCTGTCTGATTCAATACACTTTACAGTGACTCCCCACAGTGCTGTCTGATTCAATACACTTTACAGTGACTCCCCACAGTGCTGTCTGATTCAATACACTTTACAGTGACTCCCTGTACAGTGCTGCTGTCTGATTCAATACACTTTACAGTGACTCCCCACAGTGCTGTCTGATTCAATACACTTTACAGTGACTCCCCACAGTGCTGTCTGATTCAATACACTGTACAGTGACTCCCCACAGTGCTGTCTGATTCAATACACTGTACAGTGACTCCCCACAGTGCTGTCTGATTCAATACACTTTACAGTGACTCCCCACAGTGCTGTCTGATTCAATACACTTTACAGTGACTCCCCACAGTGCTGTCTGATTCAATACACTTTACAGTGACTACAGTGCTGTCTGATTCAATACACTGTACAGTGACTCCCCACAGTGCTGTCTGATTCAATACACTGTACAGTGACTCCCCACAGTGCTGTCTGATTCAATACACTTTACAGTGACTCCCCACAGTGCTGTCTGATTCAATACACTTTACAGTGACTCCCCACAGTGCTGTCTGATTCAATACACTGTGTAGTGACTCCCCATAGCGCTGTCTGATTCAATACACTGTACAGTGACTCCCCACAGTGCTGTCTGATTCAATACACTTTACAGTGACTCCCCACAGTGCTGTCTGATTCAATACACTGTACAGTGACTCCCCACAGTGCTGTCTGATTCAATACACTGTACAGTGACTCCCCACAGTCTGACTGATTCAATATACTGTAATAACATGGTAGTTAGCAGTGGCATGGGAATGGTCTTGTAGGCAACATCTCGTTACCTGATGTAATTACACACATGTTGCAAGTCGTTGTCATGTAAGAGCAGGGAATGTCAGTAGTTACCCAGTTGTTACCATGGTAGCACAAGGTTATGCATGCCGTTTCTAAACATATTACCTAACTATTAACAAACAATGAAATGTTAGTCAGCTCTATTTTGCTTTTAATTGACTAAAAGAATGAGACCACTAAAGTATGTCTGAGTCTTGAATGTGGACAGTATTGGTAAATAAATGAAACTCCTAAGCTGGTGTTTCAAGTTTTCTGTAGGCAAGGGTTTCACTTTGATTTATAGGATGAAAGCCCTTCCGGTTTTTTATCTTCCTGTTTACTGTCTCGGGTAAAATCTCAGATACATCTTTGAAATCCCCCCTGAAAAGAATAACTGAACTAATCTCAATGTGAATCAACACAGACCCGGCACGCTGAGAGAGTCGGCCCATCTGACCACTAAACTGGTTCCTTTGTATTGCTAACTTCCTGCGGACGGCTTCTGTTAGAATAGCTCACTGCACTAACGCTTTATGTTGAGTGGCATGAATACATATTTAATTACGATGCAATTCACCATGTGCTGAGGTTTAGTTGCATGTTAATAAGCAATCAAGCTGTCATCAGACTGCCATTGGAGCTCATATTTCATATACATGTTGAGTATGTTCTTACTACTTATTAAAAGTCAACCTGGCTGAAAAGGTGATGAAGTAAAGAATGATTTTCATCTCGCAAGGCAGCGCACAGGAAGCTGCTCATTGCCGGAAACATCATGATTAAATAAACAGCAGAGCGGCTATTACTGAACCAGAGCTGCAGTGTCTGAGGACGATAAAATGGATTGAAAGCTCTCTGGGGCACTCAAGCTGGTCTCTAATGACACTTGATTAATTTTTGTTTTTAATTTCCAACACAGATCAGTGTAATGATGTATTGTGCAGTTGCTCCTTTGCACTGACTCATCACCGAAGGGAAGAATGTAACTGAGAAGCGAGTCCCTCGGAGACTGTGCCCAGGTACCCAGGAGCCCCAGTGCCACATCAAGGCCTCATCACAGTGACAGGTGGCGTGAGGACGCTTGTGTGGTTCAGGCTGACCTCAGTGCCCTGGTCTGAAGCGTGCAGTGGGTTCTTCTCTCCGATGGGTTATATTTATTAATTACGGTCGCTGCTCAACATCAGGAGGGCAGCGTGCGGAGAGCACTGCTTCGGAATGACAGCGGCAGCCAGGTGGCACAGACATCAGGTTACAGCTCTGCTGTTCTTTGTTCATTCAGCCTAAAATAGAGTGTTACTGACTTCATGATCTACTGTATGATTCAGTTTAGGTGATATGCATCACTGCTCATGTATTGCTGTTGCTGCAGCCATAGTTGAGAGACTGCACTCTTTGTGTTCAGCATCAGAAGGGTGATGCATGTGCAAGCCATGTGATCATTCCATCTTAGAACTGGCTCTGTGATATTAAGGGACACCTTAAAACAAGCTAGCTCTGTCTAATTCATTAGGAAGGTGGTTCTGTGTGATAAAGAACACACGCACAATAATTCTTTGCTCTCAAGGGATAGCACTTCTATGCACTCAGCCTGTCTGGTTTGTTGGTTATGAAAAGGATCACTAAACGCATTCCCTTTAAACAGTGCTGTTTAAAACACGGCAGCACATGATTGGCCTGCAGCTGGATCAAGTGACAGGCACCGGGAATAAAAAAAAAAGGCAAAGTGTACCATAAATACTTAATTTTAAAATGGGTGGAATCATGTGGCCTCGTCTACAAAGTGTGTGTGTGTGTGAGAGAGAGAGCGTCTGTGTGTGTGTGACAGAGAGACAGTGTGTGTGTGTGTGTGTGTGTGTGTGTGTGTGTGTGTGTGTGTGTGAGAGAGAGACAGTGTGTGTGTGTGTGTGTGTGTGAGAGAGAGAGCGTCTGTGTGTGTGTGTGTGACAGAGAGACAGTGTGTGTGTGTGTGTGTGTGTGTGTGTGAGAGAGAGAGAGAGTGTGTGTGTGTGTGTGTGTGTGTGTGAGAGAGAGAGAGCGTCTGTGTGTGTGTGTGACAGAGAGACTGTGTGTGTGTGTGTGTGTGAGAGAGAGAGAGAGAGAGTGTGTGTGTGTGTGTGAGAGAGAGAGAGACAATGTGTGTGTGTGTGACAGAGAGACAGTGTGTGTGTGTGTGTGTGTGTGTGTGTGTGTGTGTGTGAGTGAGTTTAATGAATCTGAGTGTGTGTGTTGGTGTGTTTGTGTGTGAGAGTGTGTGCATGTGTAGAGAGAGAGAGTCTCAGAGTGTGAGAGTGTGTGTGTGTGTGTGTGAGAGAGAGAGAGAGACAGTGGTGTGTGTGTGTGTGAGAGAGAGAGAGAGAGAGAGTGTGTGTGTGTGAGAGAGACAGTGTTTGTGTGTGTGTGTGTGTGTGTGTGTGTGAGAGAGAGAGAGAGAGAGAGTGTGTGTGTATGAGAGAGACAGTGTTTGTGTGTGTGTGTGTGTGTGTGAGAGAGAGAGAGAGAGAGAGACAGTGTATGTGTGTGTGTGTGTGAGAGTGTGTGTGTTGTGAGAGAGAGATAGAATGTGTGTGTATGCGTGTGAGTGGGAGAGAGTGTGTGAGAGAGAGAGAGACTGTGTGTGTGTGTGTGTGTGTGTGTGAGAGAGAGAGAGAGAGAGAGAGAGAGAGAGAGAGAGAGAGAGAGAGAGAGAGAGAGAGAGTGTGTATATATGTGTATATATGTATGCAGAAATATGTTTTTTTTTCTAGAAGCACAAGAATGGTTGTGTGGGATACAAGGGACGAACAAACCACATCACCCAAAAGCATGCTGAAATGTAAAGGACACTTACCCCCACTAGAGGTGGTGGTGGCTGTTGAGTTTCCGCAGCCCATCTGGTTTGCGCCCGTCAGTCAGAGAATGAGATTTAGATTCCAGATCGAGGAAGGGGGAGGGAGGGGGGAGCTAGGATCCCAGACTGATCCCTCTATTTTATAGTCTCTCTGTGTCTCTGCTTCTCTGGTATGGAAGGGTGAGTGCAGCTATGGAGGAGAGAGAGTGTGAGCGACTGAAAAGGATGATGAGGGCAGACCATCCTTCTCTCCACACTGGGAGAGTTGCCTAGGTAACGGGACTCAGCCAATGGCGTGTGGCTGCTGCAGCACAGGACCCAGAGAGCCAGTGGCTATTGTACCGAGCGGGAGTTTGAATTCCTCCTCAGATTTAAATACACACTCAAATGCACAAGAATGAACGCACAGATGCACACAGAACACAAACACAGAGAATACAGAAGCAAGCAATCACATCATGCGTTTCTGACATGCCGAAAAACACAGACAAACTTAAAAAGGCACAGAGTGTTTACATTGCATCTTACTTAATTTTAAAATGGGTGGAATCATGTGGCCTCGTCTACAAAGTGTGTGTGTGTGAGAGAGAGAGAGCGTCTGTGTGTGTGTGACAGAGAGACAGTGTGTGTGTGTGTGTGTGTGTGTGTGTGTGTGTGTGTGTGTGTGAGAGAAGCGGGACAGCCTACATTAATGCAATTAACATAGCCAATGTAGAGCGATATGTATTCATCTAGAAATCAACAGATATGTTATTAACGCCACACACTTGCTCTGACAAACTCCAAACTATTATTATATAACAATTGGTAACTTTATGAGGTGTTTTTTTATTAGTCACTAAAACTATGCTTTGAGAAGCAATCCCAATGAGAAGCTGGCAGAGTGAGGTGGGCTTTTCTAAAGTTTCTGACTAGTGTAAGCAGCTATTGTTCTGTTTGTGACAGTAAGGGAATCCCCATGGAGTTTTGAACCAGTATTTCTGTAGGAGCAATCTCAGGATAATGATCGATGCATTCCCCATCTAGCAGTGCTGTAAAATTCTCTAAAACAATTAGATCAGCACCTTGTCCCACCAGAATGCTCTGACATTGTAAATTGTACCTACTTGATTCTTACTGTAGTGCAATTAGTAACATTAACTAATTACAGACATTTAAAAGCAGGGGCATCATTTCAGAAAAATACTTGGGTGCTCAAAATTGTGTCAACATTGAACATCCACTGCTACACAACATCGTTTCACAGTTACATACTGCAGCTACCGCCACTGCTACACAACATCGTTTCACAGTTACATACTGCAGCTACCGCCACTGCTACACAACATCGTTTCACAGTTACATACTGCAGCTACCGCCACTGCTACACAACATCGTTTCACAGTTACATACTGCAGCTACCGCCACTGCTACACAACATCGTTTCACAGTTACATACTGCAGCTACCGCCACTGCTACACAACATCGTTTCACAGTTACATACTGCAGCTACCGCCACTGCTACACAACATCGTTTCACAGTTACATACTGCAGCTACCGCCACTGCTACACAACATCATTTCACAGTTACATACTGCAGCTACCGCCACTGCTACACAACATCGTTTCACAGTTACATACTGCAGCTACCGCCACTGCTACACAACATCGTTTCACAGTTACATACTGCAGCTACCGCCACTGCTACACAACATCGTTTCACAGTTACATACTGCAGCTACCGCCACTGCTACACAACATCGTTTCACAGTTACATACTGCAGCTACCGCCACTGCTACACAACATCGTTTCACAGTTACATACTGCAGCTACCGCCACTGCTACACAACATCGTTTCACAGTTACATACTGCAGCTACCGCCACTGCTACACAACATCGTTTCACAGTTACATACTGCAGCTACCGCCACTGCTACACAACATCGTTTCACAGTTACATACTGCAGCTACCGCCACTGCTACACAACATCATTTCACAGTTACATACTGCAGCTACCGCCACTGCTACACAACATCGTTTCACAGTTACATACTGCAGCTACCGCCACTGCTACACAACATCGTTTCACAGTTACATACTGCAGCTACCGCCACTGCTACACAACATCATTTCACAGTTACATACTGCAGCTACCGCCACTGCTACACAACATCGTTTCACAGTTACATACTGCAGCTACCGCCACTGCTACACAACATCGTTTCACAGTTACATACTGCAGCTACCGCCACTGCTACACAACATCGTTTCACAGTTACATACTGCAGCTACCGCCACTGCTACACAACATCGTTTCACAGTTACATACTGCAGCTACCGCCACCGCTACACAACATCGTTTCACAGTTACATACTGCAGCTACCGCCACTGCTACACAACATCGTTTCACAGTTACATACTGCAGCTACCGCCACTGCTACACAACATCGTTTCACAGTTACATACTGCAGCTACCGCCACTGCTACACAACATCGTTTCACAGTTACATACTGCAGCTACCGCCACTGCTACACAACATCGTTTCACAGTTACATACTGCAGCTACCGCCACTGCTACACAACATCGTTTCACAGTTACATACTGCAGCTACCGCCACTGCTACACAACATCGTTTCACAGTTACATACTGCAGCTACCGCCACTGCTACACAACATCGTTTCACAGTTACATACTGCAGCTACCGCCACTGCTACACAACATCGTTTCACAGTTACATACTGCAGCTACCGCCACTGCTACACAACATCGTTTCACAGTTACATACTGCAGCTACCGCCACTGCTACACAACATCATTTCACAGTTACATACTGCAGCTACCGCCACTGCTACACAACATCGTTTCACTATTACATACTGCAGCTACCGCCACTGCTACACAACATCGTTTCACAGTTACATACTGCAGCTACCGCCACTGCTACACAACATCGTTTCACAGTTACATACTGCAGCTACCGCCACTGCTACACAACATCGTTTCACAGTTACATACTGCAGCTACCGCCACTGCTACACAACATCATTTCAGTTACATACTGCAGCTACCGCCACTGCTACACAACATCGTTTCACAGTTACATACTGCAGCTACCGCCACTGCTACACAACATCGTTTCACAGTTACATACTGCAGCTACCGCCACTGCTACACAACATCATTTCACAGTTACATACTGCAGCTACCGCCACTGCTACACAACATCGTTTCACAGTTACATACTGCAGCTACCGCCACTGCTACACAACATCGTTTCACAGTTACATACTGCAGCTACCGCCACTGCTACACAACATCGTTTCACAGTTACATACTGCAGCTACCGCCACTGCTACACAACATCGTTTTTTATAAATCGTCACAGTATGAGGTAAGGACATCAGACTATTCCTATTTCACATAATTGAAAACAATGAAACGAGTGCATGGGCTTTATAGGAAGAGCCAGGGGTACGAATGCAGTTTAACTCTTTATTTTATCCACCCGAATGCATCTCACCAGATTTGATACACACTTACAACCTCAAATTAAGTTTGATACATTTCACCTGCTTTCCCCATAGAATGCCATTTTGTGTCAAATATAAACCAATGACATGAACTGCTAAATAAGCACCATGTTCTGTGAAGTTCGAAAGTTGAAATATGTAGCAGTTTTAAATGTTTACTCAGATAACACCGTGTAACAATTTTTTTTTTTTTGGTTCCTGGGTAGTAAGTGCTATTTCCTAATTGCTTATGCCTCAAAAGTATAGAAAATGGCTATTATTCCCCACAGACTTTGCTTTTGTGACCAGGACAGTGATATTTTGAAATTTACCTATTTTCCTGAACATTCTAGATAGATTCAGTGCTGAGTAAACTTGGAGTAACTTTTCTAGAACTTTCTAGAACTTTCCAGTAATATAAATAGTAGTATAAATACAGGGGCCTTAAGCCCACCAGTTCAGTTTAGTTCCAGCTGCCTAAGTGGATACATATCTGCATTTTTCTGAGATGGCATCAAGAGGCTGCAATGGTGGCATACCTGATGGGTCTTCAAGGCGGTTTTACCAAGTTTCCCTGTTATCTTTGCCTTTGGGACAGCTTATAATGATCACTGGCACTGTGTTATAATGATCACTGGCGCTGTGTTAGAATCATCACTGTCGCTGTGTTATAATGATCACTGGCGCTGTGTTAGAATGATCACTGGCGCTGTGTTATAATGATCACTGGCGCTGTGTTATAATGATCACTGGCACTGTGTTAGAATGATCACTGGCACTGTGTTAGAATGATCACTGGCACTGTGTTAGAATGATCACTGGCACTGTGTTATAATGATCACTGGCGCTGTGTTAGAATGATCACTGGCACTGTGTTATAATGATCACTGGCGCTGTGTTAGAATCATCACTGGTGCTGTGTTATAATGATCACTGGCGCTGTGTTACAATGATCACTGGCGCTGTGTTATAATGATCACGCTGTGTTATAATGATCACTGGCGCTGTGTTATAATGATCACTGGCGCTGTGTTATAATGATCACTGGCGCTGTGTTAGAATGATCACTGGCACTGTGTTAGAATCATCACTGGCGCTGTGTTATAATGATCACTGGCGCTGTGTTATAATGATCACTGGCGCTGTGTTATAATGATCACTGGCACTGTGTTAGAATGATCACTGGCGCTGTGTTAGAATCATCACTGGCGCTGTGTTATAATGATCACTGTCGCTGTGTTATAATGATCACTGGCACTGTGTTAGAATGATCACTGGCGCTGTGTTAGAATGATCACTGGCGCTGTGTTATAATGATCACTGGCGCTGTGTTATAATGATCACTGGCACTGTGTTAGAATCATCACTGGCGCTGTGTTATAATGATCACTGGCGCTGTGTTATAATGATCACTGGCGCTGTGTTATAATGATCACTGGCGCTGTGTTATAATGATCACTGGCGCTGTGTTATAATGATCACTGGCGCTGTGTTATAATGATCACTGGCGCTGTGTTATAATGATCACTGGCGCTGTGTTATAATGATCACTGGCGCTGTGTTAGAATGATCACTGGCGCTGTGTTAGAATCATCACTGGCGCTGTGTTATAATGATCACTGTCGCTGTGTTATAATGATCACTGGCACTGTGTTAGAATGATCACTGGCGCTGTGTTAGAATCATCACTGGCGCTGTGTTATAATGATCACTGGCACTGTGTTATAATGATCACTGGCACTGTGTTAGAATGATCACTGGCACTGTGTTAGAATGATCACTGGCGCTGTGTTAGAATCATCACTGGCGCTGTGTTATAATGATCACTGGCACTGTGTTATAATGATCACTGGCACTGTGTTATAATGATCACTGGTGCTGTGTTATAATGATCACTGGCGCTGTGTTATAATGATCACTGGTGCTGTGTTATAATGATCACTGGCGCTGTGCAGCTGTAACGCATGTCCCCTCTGTTTTAGCTTTTTTCAAAAGCAGACCCTGTTTAAAAAAAAAGACAGACAGTGTTTTTTTCTAGTGATTGTTTTCATCTGAGACTTTGGATGAGGTTTCCTTTTGCTTTTCTGGCAATACTCTGCTGTGCACTAGATGGCACTATTGCTTACTAATATAGAGACACTGTTCTACATTACAAATGCCCATGGCAGGCAGCTATAAACAGCAGAGCGGTTCTTGAACTCATGGTTAAAGCACCCTTACACCGGCATAAATAAAAACACAATACAGCAGTATTTGCAATACAAAACACTCAGACTGATTAGAAATGTCATGATAATAACTGAAAATAATGAATATTCATTCATTATTAAGAGAAAGATCACCAGACAGTCCTGGAGCTATTTTTGAGCTTGATTAGCATTTCATGGGTTATTCATGAGAAGAGGGAGGGAACATGGTGCAACATTTTTTTTGTACTTTAAATTACAATTAAAATACAATTTTTATTCCACAAGGTGGCAGTATAAGCTAAACTGTTCTTAGCAGACTGAAAGGGGAAGGGGTGTCTGCATAGGACTGATATCAGTCTCTACCAGCAGGGGTCACTGGAGTACATAGTAATGCTCTTCCATCTCTACAGGTGACATAGTGGATGCCTGACGCTTTTTCAATCACGACTCAGTACACAGCAGGAGAGTGACTGCAGGGTGTTTCTCTCATTGCCAGTATTCCCTGTGGAGTGAAGTCTCCCTAACAAAAAAGAGGTTTGCACTCAAGGAATCCACCATGAACTCCATCATTCCCAGGTTAACCCATAGAGGGATAAGGCTTAATCCTCCAGACACCGCAAGCAAATAAACCTGCATTCACAAACTTCCACACTTTCCCATTAGGATCGCTAGGCTGGGTCTTTGTACTGTACAATGTTGTACAATAGCCTCTTAGCCTCTTTACCTCCTTGGCAAGAAGCCCCCTCTGTTGCATCTTGGTTTTATTCCGCTGTATAATAACAAACACAAAGCTCCTCTTTTGTTTCCTGTCTTTAATGTGTTTACTGTGCCCTGGTAAAAGCCAATGAGCTGTGCACCCAGCAATGCAAACAGCTCCCCCCATATTCACAGAGCAGCAGGGCGTTACACAGTAACAGAGTGTTTGATAGCAGCACAAGGGAGCCACGCACACACTACAGCGTGCACTGCATCAAACACCATTAAACAACAAATGCACAGAATGCAAAAAGACTTTTTCAACAACTTCCCTGACGTATATCTTGTTATGGTCACGGGGTGTTGTCATGTGCAATGTGATTGATGTATAATTGTGTGCTGCTGTAGAGTTATTGCACCTGTGTCAGTTTGTGCTTGGTAGGGTTGCCATTGGAAATGAAGCCCCAGACACAGCGCATTATTCACTGGGTATATAAACCATTAAATAAGTATAGGCCCTATGTGATACTGACTGACTCTCTCTCTCTCTCTCTCTCTCTCTCTCTCTCTATATATATATATATATACACACACACACACACACACACACACACACCACATATATATATATATATATATATATATATATATATATATATATATATATATATATATATGGCTTGCATATTGCTGTCATGTGACTTTTGCAGTTTCAGCTGCAAAGAGACAGTACACTTTGAATTACTATGCCTGGTACACCGTTGTATTCATTTTTTTTTCTTACTTGCATTGCTGGTGTCGTTCAGTAGAAATTAACCCTTTCACTGCTGCATTGCTTTTACCTCTGTTCATATCAACGATACAGAACACCCCCGTTGACACGGTGTCTTTATAGTTGGTACTGTACATATTGTATTCTATTATTCTCAAACTTCCATTACAGATGGGGTCCCGTATATATTAACCATTTCATTGCCACATTGTTTCAGCTTCAGATATCCCAGCTAGATTCTGAACCCCGGGGGTGCTTTGTTGTTGTTCACAAAAGCTCCCATTTCTAATTTTGAAAGAATGTTTTCACTGAAACGCATGACCGTTCGAAGATCATTTATAATTGCTTAATTCTGCCCCTTTTCTTCAGTTCACACACTTACTGTGGTTTATATAGTGTTTCACCACACTTCCGTGTAGGTTACCTGGCTTCTCTGTACTAACCAAGCTTTCCAGCGCTGTTCTGTGCTTTATCCAGGGAGTCAATCAATATCCATTCATTACAGCATATACAATATTTAAAACTTAGTTTAATAAACATTAACTGGAAATTGTAAATTTGTTTTTCTATAATTATCAGGTCATTAGGCATATTCATGTGCGTATAGCTTTCACAAACACTTTTGCTGTCGCGCTACGACAGTCATTATACAGGCTACAGGTGTGGCGGAAGAGAGTCGCCACTTCGTATGTTTTGTTTTTTTTAGATCATAACCTCTGTATTCAGGTTTGAAGCACTGTCATTGTATCAATCTAGGTAACAATATAATGCAATATGATGTATTAGTTCGAAAATAAAATAAGAGCGGGTGCTAGAAATGAACGCAGACGTGTGTGTTTTTGTTGCGCCAGTGTGGGTGCTGTACCGTTGAGAGGCAGGCGGGGTACGCGGGTGTAGCTTGTTGCTGGCACTCAGTGCACTGGGCTGCAGACAGACCGAGTCCTGATACAATACGTGTCGCCCGTTCAGAACAGAGAGCTCGCCGGGAGAGTGGATTAAAAAAAAGAACATCTAAATAATTAAAAGAATCTGCAGTGATCAACATGCCGGCCGTCCACAGACTGCTGCTGGAAGACGCGTTACAGGACAGTCCTCAGGTAATGTGAGAACAATGCCTCGTTTAATATCTGCGGTTTCTTTCATTGCATATTCGTTAAAACTTTGGTACCCACAGTACGCTGCGTACCCCCTCCCCATCCCCTACTGCAGGGCTTTATTGTCTACCGAGGCTCCGTGAAGTGTTTCATTTGCATAGCATTTTTACAGATATCGCGATTGTCACGGTCTGTTCTGTGTTATTGCGGTAAAGGTTATTGCTTGCTTTGTTGTTCACATATATGGATTTGGAGACCTTGCCTTGTTTCAGTGCAGTGTTTGCTACCATGTTATGCACTAACATGGACTGGTAGAGAGAAAAAAAAAAAATCCTCTCCTATCGTTTAATTTCTTTTTTCACAACCTAATTATGTTTTACATTGAGTAAAAAAAAAAAAAAAAGTATAAAATGGAAACGCATAATAAGTAAAATGCATGCCGTGTGTGTATCAAAACCCAAACCATTGTAGTTAAAAAAATCAAAAACAGCTCCGTGCAGACTGTGCTGGAATGCCAGGCCGTGCGAGGAGGGGAATCGTTTTGTAGTTACTGACGGAATCCGAAAACGCGTCAGTGCAGTTTCCTTGGAGTGCAGGCCTCTGCTTGACTACAGTACGACTCTCTAATGATAAAAAAATAGCAACTTCAAAAATGATTGTCAACGCACTTTCAGAAGCCCCTAGCGTTACTTTGTTATGAATGATCTACTAAATTAATAAGAAGAATGCTTATGATACTTGTTTCCACGCTTTGCTGTGCATAGCCAGCTTCCACAGTCCAGACAGCTGCAGTAACAAATCATCCAACTCCAAACGTTTAGGAAAAGAACTTGGGGTATAGAGTCCATATTGAAACACACCTTACTGCTGACCTGCAGTAGAGATTGCATTGTTCATCATTCATTATTGTGTTTTTCTTTATAGACAATTGAATCTAACATACATATGGGACAAAGCAAGAATATTTAGCACATACAATATTGTTTTTAATGCACACCTGGGGACAGTATCTGTAGGACACATCCAATATGTATATCTGTGATACTTTGTATTGGGATATTTTGTAATGTGATACTTTGTATTGGGATATTTTGTAATGTGATACTTTGTATGTGATTTTGATAATACTTCTTTGTATTACACTATGAAACATATACCCCATGTATTGTGATATTTTGTAATGTGATACTTTGTATTGGGATATTTTGTAATGTGATACTTTGTATTGGGATATTTTGTAATGTGATACTTTGTATTGGGGTATTTTGTAATGTGATACTTTGTATTGGGGATATTTTGTAATGTGATACTTTGTATTGGGATATTTTGTAATGTGATACTTTGTATTGGGATATTTTGTAATTTGATACTTTGTATTGGGATATTTTGTAACAACTGTAAGCTGCCCTGGATAAGGGTGTCTGCTAATAATAATAATAATATAATAATAATAATAATAATAATAATAATAATAATTGCCTCTATGCATCAATTTTCCAAACACACAAATTGAGTCTTTTATTGAGCAGTTTATTTTTGGCAAATAAGTTTTAAAAATAATAGGCTAAGAATCACACCCTAATGTAGAAGATTTCATATTTAGTAATATGATATGCATGTTTAGCATGGAAACACGTTGACGTCACTCTGAAGCAGTAGACTGGGTTAAGCCCTTGAAACAAGCCTGTCGGTGGTGCTGAGGTTAAGGGTGGTGCTGAGTTTGTAGTGCAGGACTAGGCCATCCTCCACAACAGGGCGGGATTAATCTATATGCAAATTACGCTGTAGTGTAGGGCCCCCAGCAGAACTGGGGCCCCCACGACGTTGCTGTTTGGTTATTTTACAATAACTGCATGCAGGCAGATGGGCACACAGGAAGAGAGGAGCACAGAAGCTTGCTTTCGGTTAATTGTGTTCTTTTATGAAGGCTAGGCATTTCTTTCTCAATTGTTGCATACCTGGTCCTAGTCTCTCACACAAGCCTGCTAATGTACAATACCAAATTCCCCACGGTTTCTAGCTGGGAGAGATCCGTCCCTAGTCCTACTACTACAGTCTGCAGGATAAAATGTATGGATCATGCTCAATTTACATATTCCTTTATTTCAGTATTAGGACCCTGCTGTAGCAACTCCCCCGCTCCAGTACCCCACTCCGCTTCCCTGCTCCACTGCTCCAGTACCCTGCTCCGCTCCCCCTGCTCTGCTCCCCCGCTCCAGTACCCCACTCCACTTCCCTGCTCCACTGCTCCAGTACCCTGCTCCGCTCCCCCTGCTCTGCTCCCCCGCTCCAGTACCCCACTCCACTGCTCCAGTACCCCGCTCTGCTCCCCCACTCCAGTACCCCACTCCGTTTCCCTGCTCCACTGCTCCAGTACCCCGCTCTGCTCCCCCACTCCAGTACCCCACTCCGCTTCCCTGCTCCACTGCTCCAGTCCCCCGCTCTGCTCCCTCGCTCCAGTACCCCACTCTGCTTCCCTGCTCCACTGCTCCAGTCCCCCGCTCTGCTCCCCCTGCTCTGCTCCCCCGCTCCAGTCCCCTGCTCTGCTCCCCCTGCTCTGCTCCCCCGCTCCAGTACCCCACTCCTCTTCCCTGCTCCAATACCCCGCTCCAGTACCCCAGTCCGCTTCCCTGCTCCACTGCTCCAGTACCCCGCTCTGCTCCCCCGCTCCAGTACCCCACTCCGCTTCCCTGCTCCACTGCTCCAGTCCCCTGCTCTGCTCCCCCTGCTCTGCTCCCCCGCTCCAGTACCCCACTCCTCTTCCTTGCTCCAATACCCCGCTCCGCTCCCCCTCCTCTGCTCCCCTGCTCCAGTACCCCACTCTGCTTCCCTGCTCCACTGCTCCAGTCCCCCGCTCTGCTCCCCCTGCACTGCTCCCCCTGCACTGCTCCCCCGCTGCAGTACCCCACTCCGCTTCCCTGCTCCACTGCTCCAATACCCCGCTCCGCTCCCCCTGCTCTGCTCCCCTGCTCCACTGCTCTAGTCTCCCACTCCGCTCCCCCTGCTCTGCTCCCCCGCTCCAGTACCCCACTCTGCTTCCCTGCTCCAGTACCCCACTCCGCTCCCCCTGCTCTGCTCCCCAGCTGCAGTACCCCACTGCTCCAGTACCCCGCTCTGCTCCCCCGCTCTGCTTCACTTCTCCACTGCTCCAGTCCACCGCTCCCTCGCTCCACTCCCCCACTCTGCTCCACTGCACCACTGCTCCGCTGCTCCAGTCCCCCGCTCCCCCACTCCAGTCCCCCACTCTAGATACAGTTGGCTCGCCGCTCTCACACTCTGTCCCCAACGCAGGGCGGATTAACCAATATGCCAATAACATCATTCGCCATAAGCATCAGGCCCCCAAAATATGGGTTAGGGTTAGGGTTAAGCCCCCACGTCCTTTTAATCAAGCCCTGCTCCACAGAGAGAACAATGAGGTCATAGGTCATGAGAATGGGCATTCACCATGTGGGGCTGGAGCTCCACACGTGGATGGACACGACGTCTTTCTTCAGCTGGGGTTCTACAGCTCTACACCTGGGTGGACACAAGGGCTTTGTTCATCACACGTGGCGTGTGGAAAGATTGTGGAACTCATTGCCCTTTTCTACTTGCAAATATAACCATTATATCTTAGAAAGGTTATTCTGGCGAAATGTGCATACTGCATACAGTGCTGCCTTGTGAAGAAACAGACCCTTAGTAGCTTGGGGGCAGGCTGTGTGATGTTTTACGTGTTTCTCAGATATTTAACTGATCATATGTAAGTCTGGCATTTATTTCTACATTACCATGGGTGTGGAAAAATGAACTCCCCAGACCTGTTTTTTTCTTTCTTTTTTTAATAGTGGAAACTTGGGTGTGAATTTTGCCAGCTGTATCACTGAAGATACGCGCATTCTCCTATCTCTCCTCCGTGTGTGTGTGTGTGTGTGTGTCAATATATATATATATATGTGTGTGTGTGTGTATGTATGTGTGTGTATATATATATATCTATATATAATGTCTTTCACATTGAGGCAATGGCCCAAGGCATTGTACGTGATGTGAAATGCAAACTATCAGAAACGCGTTGCTGTCTGACAGGCAGGTTGTACAATGGGATATGGCACTGTTAATATCCCTGAGCTGGGAATCCCAGTAAGAAGGAGCTCAGTAAATAAAGGCACACACTCTCAATATGAATTCGGAGTGAGCTGCCATTCTGCCTCACTGTCCTGGGACAATGGGGATGAATCACAGTAAGACACGCTAACCTTGAGGGCGATTCGGTAAGTGAAGGTGAATAAGATGTATGGCATCACTGTGCCCTGGAAACTGTACAGATGGAGGAGTGTCTCGCTAACTTTATTAAAACCATTCCTCTCTAGCTGACATTTAATTACAGAGAGTGTTAACTCACTCAGGGCCTGCTGTCTGAAAGCAGAAATACTGTGTTCAGACTACCAAGTTTGGAGGAAGCAATATTCCTGTGAGTCCCTCAAGTACCCCTTCTCCACTGGCACATGCGACCCTTGAGGGCTCGGTACAGTACGGGTACAGGTGCTTCTCCACTGGCACATGCGACCCGTGAGGGCTCGGTACAGTACGGGTACAGGTGCTTCTCCACTGGCACATGCGACCCGTGAGGGCTCGGTACAGTACGGGTACAGGTGCTTCTCCACTGGCACATGCGACCCGTGAGGGCTCGGTACAGTACGGGTACAGGTGCTTCTCCACTGGCACATCCGACCCGTGAGGGCTCGGTACAGTACGGGTACAGGTGCTTCTCCACTGGCACATGCGACCCGTGAGGGCTCGGTACAGTATGGATACAGGTGCTTCTCCACTGGCACATGCGACCCGTGAGGGCTCGGTACAGTACGGGTACAGGTGCTTCTCCACTGGCACATGCGACCCCTGAGGGCTCGGTACAGTACGGGTACAGGTGCTTCTCCACAGTGAGGGCTCGGTACAGTATGGGTACAGGTGCTTCTCCACTGGCACATCCGACCCGTGAGGGCTCGGTACAGTACGGGTACAGGTGCTTCTCCACTGGCACATGCGACCCGTGAGGGCTCGGTACAGTACGGGTACAGGTGCTTCTCCACTGGCACATGCGACCCGTGAGGGCTCGGTACAGTACGGGTACAGGTGCTTCTCCACTGGCACATGCGACCCGTGAGGGCTCGGTACAGTATGGATACAGGTGCTTCTCCACTGGCACATGCGACCCGTGAGGGCTCGGTACAGTACGGGTACAGGTGCTTCTCCACTGGCACATGCGACCCGTGAGGGCTCGGTACAGTATGGATACAGGTGCTTCTCCACTGGCACATGCGACCCGTGAGGGCTCGGTACAGTACGGGTACAGGTGCTTCTCCACTGGCACATGCGACCCGTGAGGGCTCGGTACAGTACGGGTACAGGTGCTTCTCCACTGGCACATGCGACCCGTGAGGGCTCGGTACAGTACGGGTACAGGTGCTTCTCCACTGGCACATGCGACCCGTGAGGGCTCGGTACAGTATGGATACAGGTGCTTCTCCACTGGCACATGCGACCCGTGAGGGCTCGGTACAGTACGGGTACCGGTGCTTCTCCACTGGCACATGCGACCCGTGAGGGCTTGGTACAGTACGGGTATAGGTGCTTCTCCACTGGCTATTTGTCGAGCTGAGTGAGAATCAAACCATGAAACTCTGGCTGTGAGCCGAGCCGGGCCAGGGGCTGAGAGTGTGATGAGAGAAGTACAGCCTTGGGATGCTGAGGAAGTGCAGGCTCTAGTTTCTCTGTGGGCAGATAGAAGTGTTCAGGAAGATCAGCAGTTGTGCGTCAGAAGTGAGAAAAGTTTATGCCCGAAATTCTGATGATTAGAGCAAATGGACATAAACTGTAGGTACGAAATACTTTATTCACACATTCAAAACACAAAATTCTACCAAATTTCTCATCCTTGACCTTTATTGTATTAATATAAAGAAAACAAATGTGAAAAATAAATTAATTCTAAACTTATTTACAAAAATATAGTCAAAGAAAGTACTGTACAGCTGTACCATGCACACAACTACAACTCTCGCTGCGCTCGCCCACGCAACTGCTTTTATTTAAGCAGCCAAACAAAAAACAACTATCCTTTAACGGGATATCTTTGCAAATCATATTTTTAAAACCTTCTGTTTTCCCCTTCAGCAGAACTAAGTGAACTTTAGTAAGTCGATATTATCAGTAAAATTTGTGAATTATGTTGATTTTATAAAGACGCTCCTAAGTATATTTACAAAATATGCCGTAAATATGTTGTTTGTCTATTTATTTTTTGAACACCATTTGTTTGTGCATCTTTTGGCAATATGAGTTAGTTAATAACTCTTTCATTGTGTGTGACGTCAGTAGCACAGCTCGGCACTGCTGTGCAAAAAATACCCAGGCTCCCCTTAACCGCACCGTAAGGGCTCGGTATGGACCCAGCATGGCTCGGCTGTACAGTGGAAAAGAGGCAAAGGTGTCCTGCAGACAGCGGGTCTTCCTCCGAGGTACAGCCAGACCCTTCCGACATGCCGAGTAGCGCTGGACCTAACGAGCTCCCAATGGACTTTTCATCAGAAATCAGCGAGAAACCTGTGGGGTAAAAATGTTCTGCAAAAAGAGGAGGAAGTGAGCGTGCCCTGCAGTGAGTGCACACTTGTAGCTCAGTGTTAGCAGTGACATGTCAATTGAGCCATGTGGAAAAGCAGTTTGTAATGCTGCTGGCTGGATGCATTTCAACATGATGCCCTTGCTTGGATTATAGGACAGTTCAGCTTAGTGAGTGCAGAGAGCCTGCTGTAAAATGACCAGCCATGCTTTACCTGTTTTTCATTCCTTTTGTACTCACTGACAGCAGTATCCTATGTGCAGGTGGTTTGTGTGTAAACTTAAGCATGCAAATTGTTTTCAGATTGTTTGCGAAGGTTTTGATTGTGAGGGATAGCGTGCCAGATTTGTTTTCTCACTCCAAACCATAAAATGATGTGCTTCATAATTCAAGATGACTAATCTAGTATTTGCATAGTGTGTGCGTGCGTGTGTGTCTGTGCGCACTGTTTTGTGCATATTGAATCTTCTCAGAGACACGTGATTGTCAAGCCTGTTGTTCCTCTTGTGTTTCCTGGGCAGACTCGCTCCTTGCTCAGCGTGTTTGAAGAGGATGCTGGGACGCTCACTGATTACACCAACCAGCTGCTCCAGTCCTTGCAGCGTGTCTTCGGGGCTCAGGTAAGGAGGGAATGGTCAGACTCTGCACCTGAGGTAGGACCTCTCACAGACACTGCTCCTGGGGCTGTCCTCCAAAATAACTTTTGAATCTGAAAACAAATATACAGAGTTAACAAACAGTACCAGACCCAGTCAATGCTTCTGAGCCTGGGCACTGAGCCTGCACACTGACCTCAGTTAGTGCTTCTGAGCCTGGGCACTATGCCCACACACTGACCTCAGTCAGTGCTTCTGAGCCGGGGCACTGAGCCCGCACACTGACTCAAAAGGGTTTACATGCACAATATACACAGTCTATAGAGGATTTGGGCCTCAACTTGTAATGACGAGTCTGCTGCTGTACTGCATTTCACACAAGACTCAGATCAGAGCTGAAACCACTGGTTCAATTCTCAAAGCCCATCACTCCACAGCATCATCATTGGCATGGCTGTCTTCTGAAAGAAAAACATAACCCTGATGGCATAATAAAGCTATTTCCAAACTTCAGCTACTGTGCTAATGAGGATTCAGATTAACATTGGAACGACCACGTTTATGGACACACCGAGAACAACCATGACCGGTCAATTTGACCGGTGTATTAAAAACAACACTGTTATACTGAAAGGACAAACAATTGAATATAGGTCCTAGTTTTATTCAGGAACGTCATATAAAGCATCTACACAGCTAAAGCATTGTAAATAAACGGACATTTGAACAGAAATGTGTTTATATGCAGACATAGTACATAACACGCATCCTCAAAAAACAATTTAAAAAAAAAATGACATAAACAAATTTGTGTCTGTACAGGTATATCATACACATACAAAACTGCACAGCTGAAACAGTGTAAGTATCTTTTTTTTTTTTTTTAAATAAACTGAACCCGCCTACATAACGAAACGGAATTGAAGCTATGTGTTTATTTACTGACATACTATAATCGAAATGACATGAATAAATAAACACGAATGGGCTTCATTTACAAAGTCTCAGTGCTGCACAAATCGCACAGATCCTGGACTTCTCAAAATATGCAGGGCACTTACCGTATATATGTTTTTGCTGCATCAGAATCTTGTTTGGTAAAGTTTGCAGTAATTCCAAACACTCTTTTCTGTCCTTCTTCTTCATTGATCCATTTGCAATGTGTACTGGGGTAACACTGAATTTCTTAGAAAAAACATGTGACTTGTATTAACCAGTGCAGACAGGCAGCCTGGAGCCGTGAGCTGTCAAGGCTGTTTGATGAAGCTCATTGAAACAATAGAAATGTCAACAGACAGCTCACTTGAGGAATGCAGAGAGATATAATCAAACTTCAATACGGCTGCAAATCCTGACTGATAAACACAAATAGTACCGCAACATTTAATTGTTATAGTATGTGTCAGTGAATTTTTCCTAGTCAGAATAGGTATGTGTGGCAAAGTGCCCCGCCCCTGTGTGTATTTTGTGTTGTATGTTGTGTGATAATGTTGGTGTATAGTCATTGGTACATGGGATATAAATGGGTCTGTGTAACAAGTGTTTAAAATGTATATTTGTATTTAGGCACGAGGATTGCACAGCAATTCACGTGCAAGTAAAAAGTAATAATATGTGAGCACGGGGAATTGCACTTTATTAATTCACATGCAGTTGTACCGCGACTCCAATTGAATGATTGATTAGCAATCGAGTCTCGGTACAGCTGCATAAAAGCTGCATGTTTTCACTCACTCTGGGTTGTGTGTTCGGTGAGTGGAGAAAGGGTGTGGAGAGGAGAGAATTAAAAACGAGAAAACTAAACAAAATAAAATATATAACCGTTGTTTTGACTCACCGTGTTTGTCTGTTAGTCTGTTTTGTTTGTCTGTTTATTTTGGCCTCACGTGCCGTGTGCTGTTTTTGTTAGAACCTTTTTATTTACTGTCTGTTCATTTATTAAATGCGGAGCGCAAGGAAGTGCTCAGCTTTCCCAAAACTCCACCTCTTTGTTTATTTCCTGGTTCCTGTTTCTGGTCTGACGTCACCCACTACAGCTGTCTTTGTGACAGTATGACAGTATTTTATCTCGCTAATTGTTGCAGCCAAGCGATTCTTTTTTTGTGAGGGGAATTAGTACATATATTTAGAAGTCAGGAAAGAACAGCTCCATATCTTAAACACACACACACCACAATTTCAATTTAAATTCCAAAAACTGTCAAAATGACTGCCTTGGTCGTTCTAGTGTTAAGTAGCTTTGGGGAATGAAGCCCAAAATGTGCTCATAACATTTGAGAATCTGGCTATACTATGTGAGTTCTGCTGTCCTTTAAACATGTGCTGGATTTGCATGAGACCCTTCTCTGATGTCAGCACACTGGGGCCTAGGCACTACCTCTGATCAGGTGAAGAGAACCCCCACCATGGGCGACAGAAACGGGAACCTGCTGAAGCGAAGATGGGGTGTACCGGCTCCCTCTTAGCAGCTTGAAGGGATGCTCTGTGTAATGCTCAATTCTGCACAGTGTGCTGGGATCAAAGGAGACGGCAGCATCATGCCATATTTTGGACTGTACGATAGTATTCTTGACTGCGGTTTTGGAATTTAATCTCCTGATTGTATTGACTTTTGTGTTTTCACAGAATGAGATGAGTTTAGCCACCCAGCAGCTATCGAAGCAGCTTCTGGAGTATGAGAAGCAGGTGAGGGGAAAGCAGGACAGAGCGCAGAGTGCAGAGCGATTCATTATTGCAACACTCTCCATGAGCAGCTCTTTGGACTCCTGTGTGCACGATGACAGCTGCACCAGCTCAGTGTTGCAGGCAGCTGTTTGGTTCAGATATTACAGACAGCATGGGGATATTCAATTGATCTGAACAGCAACTGCAGTTTAAAACATCACCGCTATTCGAATCATTAAAAAAATGTATACCTTTGTGAAAAACCAATATCCTTGTAACAGTGCTTGAAATGAAATGAGCAGTTCTGAGAGGAGTAATGCAACCAGAACAATGGGGATTGAAATATCTGGTTCTGATCTTTGAGAACCGTGACCCTGTCAAGTATGTTGTGGTTGGGACTCACGTAATTAAGCTGTGTTTTATTTTTTTGTTGTTGTTTTTGTTCCTTGCTTATTTATTTTTTAGAATTTTGCCCTGGGGAAAGGGGATGAAGAAGTCATTAGCACTCTGCAAAACTTTTCAAAAGTGGTAGACGAGGTAAAGTATCACAGCTCCTAACCTTCTCAGAGAGAACACAGTACTGACAACCGATTCAGCTCCCTGTGGGTTTAAAAGACCTGGTTGAAATTGCAGCTGCACATGTTTGTTCACGATGTTGACAGTTCATTTCATGGTTCCTGCACCTCTCATGAGTTATTTATAGGACACCTTGGCAGGGGAGACCTATTTTATTGCAGTGCTTTGTTTTGAAACTGTTTGCTTTGAATGAACTTTGTATACTTTCATTATCATCGGTAGCCTAGCTCAAGAAAAGAAGCAATTTTTTAAAATTAGTTTTTAAGAAACAGACAAAATTTGGTGCCAGTTTTTAATCGGTTTCGTCTGCAGTTTGGTAAACTGGTGAATGGAGACAGACTTTGAGAGACAGGAGGTTGATGATGCATACTATGTTCCTCAGCTCTCTCTCAAATTGTAATTTAAATGAGCTTTATTGGCACGGCTATTCACGTTTTGACCAAATCAGTTTACTGTCCAAGAACTCACTGCATGTCCCCCCCACCCCCCACTCTATTTTCAGCTGAACACTCTGCACACAGAGCTGGCTCACCAGCTGGCTGACAGGATGGTGTTCCCCATGATCCAGTTCAGGGAGAAGGACCTGACAGGTACTGTCGGGCGTCTGGTTTTATTTCACAAGTAATGTGTTTGGTTGACCCTTTCTCTCCTGTAGTGTGAGAGTGTCTTCTGGTGAGCTCTTTGGCTGGGTACAGAGTGCAAAATGAGAAGACTTTCCTTAGAGACAGGGTCTAACTGTACATGTTAACGTAGCATAAACAACGTTTTAATTTAACAACAACACAAACAAACACACACACAATATATAGCACATGCTTTTATCCATGTCGTTAGAGTTTTTGCCAGTTGGTTGTCTGCAGCGCACAAGAGGACACTTCCAGCAAAACAAGATGTACTGAAAGGTGTGGAATGGTGTGGTGTGATCGGCTGAGATTGGCCAAGGACATGGGGTGAACCCCGGAGAGCCCTGCAATTATATTTTTTTAAAGTTTAGTACCTTCAATTGTAGAATAGAAGATTTTTCTAAATAATGTTTTTCTTTTTGTGTTTCAGAAATAAGCACACTGAAAGACATGTTTGCTATTGCCAGCAATGGTGTGTATGTTTTCTTTATGTATGTACAATGTATAAATGATACAGTAGATTTAATTTTGTAGGTTTTCTAGCTTGAATGCTGTTTCTGTTTTGCCGTTATTCCTCTGCTTTTTTTTTGTACCACAAATATGTACTTGTAGCGTGGAGTGTTACTGAAATAGACATTACAGAGTCAAAAAGGTTTGCTTCTCTGGCTAATGTACCTAAGCTGTTTTACATACCATTTTTTCCAGTACAGTTTTCAGTGTAGAAATCTGAAGTTTCAAGAATGGTCCCACGCAAGTGAGATGTTCTCTCATGGCACCTGCTTTTCACTCCCATCGCCCCCTCCCTGTCGGTGTAGAGAGAGCTGCTGCTTGCACTGCAGCCAGTCCCATCCCCCTCCCTGTCAGTGTAGAGAGAGCTGCTGCTTACACTGCAGCCAGTCCCATCCCCCTCCCTGTCAGTGTAGAGAGAGCTGCTCCCTGTCAGTGTAGGGAGAGCTGCTGCTTGCACTGCAGCCAGTCCCATCCCCCTCCCTGTCAGTGTAGAGAGAGCTGCTGCTTGCACTGCAGCCAGTCCCATCGCCCTCCCTGTCAGTGTAGAGAGAGCTGCTGCTTGCACTGCAGCCAGTCCCATCCCCCTCCCTGTCAGTGTAGAGAGAGCTGCTGCTTACACTGCAGCCAGTCCCATCCCCCTCCCTGTCAGTGTAGAGAGAGCTGCTGCTTGCACTGCAGCCAGTCCCATCCCCCTCCCTGTCAGTGTAGAGAGAGCTGCTGCTTGCACTGCAGCCAGTCCCATCCCCCTCCCTGTCAGTGTAGAGAGAGCTGCTGCTTGCACTGCAGCCAGTCCCATCCCCCTCCCTGTCAGTGTAGAGAGAGCTGCTGCTTGCACTGCAGCCAGTCCCATCCCCCTCCCTGTCAGTGTAGAGAGAGCTGCTGCTTGCACTGCAGCCAGTCCCATCCCCCTCCCTGTCAGTGTAGAGAGAGCTGCTGCTTGCACTGCAGCCAGTCCCATCCCCCTCCCTGTCAGTGTAGAGAGAGCTGCTGCTTGCACTGCAGCCAGTCCCATCCCCCTCCCTGTCAGTGTAGAGAGAGCTGCTGCTTGCACTGCAGCCAGTCCCATCCCCCTCCCTGTCAGTGTAGAGAGAGCTGCTGCTTGCACTGCAGCCAGTCCCATCCCCCTCCCTGTCAGTGTAGAGAGAGCTGCTGCTTGCACTGCAGCCAGTCCCATCCCCCTCCCTGTCAGTGTAGAGAGAGCTGCTGCTTGCACTGCAGCCAGTCCCATCCCCCTCCCTGTCAGTGTAGAGAGAGCTGCTGCTTGCACTGCAGCCAGTCCCATCCCCCTCCCTGTCAGTGTAGAGAGAGCTGCTGCTTGCACTGCAGCCAGTCCCATCCCCCTCCCTGTCAGTGTAGAGAGAGCTGCTGCTTGCACTGCAGCCAGTCCCATCCCCCTCCCTGTCAGTGTAGAGAGAGCTGCTGCTTGCACTGCAGCCAGTCCCATCCCCCTCCCTGTCAGTGTAGAGAGAGCTGCTGCTTGCACTGCAGCCAGTCCCATCCCCCTCCCTGTCAGTGTAGAGAGAGCTGCTGCTTGCACTGCAGCCAGTCCCATCCCCCTCCCTGTCAGTGTAGAGAGAGCTGCTGCTTGCACTGCAGCCAGTCCCATCCCCCTCCCTGTCAGTGTAGAGAGAGCTGCTGCTTGCACTGCAGCCAGTCCCATCCCCCTCCCTGTCAGTGTAGAGAGAGCTGCTGCTTGCACTGCAGCCAGTCCCATCCCCCTCCCTGTCAGTGTAGAGAGAGCTGCTGCTTGCACTGCAGCCAGTCCCATCCCCCTCCCTGTCAGTGTCAGAGAGAGAGCTGCTGCTTGCACTGCAGCCAGTCCCATCCCCCTCCCTGTCAGTGTAGAGAGAGCTGCTGCTTGCACTGCAGCCAGTCCCATCCCCCTCCCTGTCAGTGTAGAGAGAGCTGCTGCTTGCACTGCAGCCAGTCCCATCCCCCTCCCTGTCAGTGTAGAGAGAGCTGCTGCTTGCACTGCAGCCAGTCCCATCCCCCTCCCTGTCAGTGTAGAGAGAGCTGCTGCTTGCACTGCAGCCAGTCCCATCCCCCTCCCTGTCAGTGTAGAGAGAGCTGCTGCTTGCACTGCAGCCAGTCCCATCGCCCTCCCTGTCAGTGTAGAGAGAGCTGCTGCTTGCACTGCAGCCAGTCCCATCCCCCTCCCTGTCAGTGTAGGGAGAGCTGCTCCCTGTCAGTGTAGAGAGAGCTGCTGCTTGCACTGCAGCCAGTCCCATCCCCCTCCCTGTCAGTGTAGAGAGAGCTGCTGCTTGCACTGCAGCCAGTCCCATCCCCCTCCCTGTCAGTGTAGGGAGAGCTGCTCCCTGTCAGTGTAGGGAGAGCTGCTGCTTGCACTGCAGCCAGTCCCATCGCCCCCTCCCTGTCAGTGTAGGGAGAGTGCTGCTGCTGCTGGAACCCTGTAGTGATCCTTGTCCCCTGCTGGTCTCTTGCTTGTAGAGCATGACGCGTCTATGGCAAAGTACAGCAGGCTGCCCAAGAGGAGAGAAAATGAGAAGGTAGGCAATTCTTTCACTATTGACGGTCACACGCAGCTCAGCCACAGAGTGATGCTGTAGCAAACCCATCATTCATTTATCTGTCCGTTTCTTTCTGTGTTTATCTGCAATCCTGTATTTAACAAATTGCTTTTCAAGATAACGTCTTAGGCTGGCACCTGTTTGCATTAAACATGTTTCAGCAGCTGCTGTAGTAAATGAATAATTTTGAAAAGACATAGAAAAACTTGAGTAGCGGTGCTATAGAAACAGCAGAGGGTTGCTAAATCCTTTTATTTGTCTTTTTTTTTATTGCAATCTTTATATTCCACACATCTAACATCCCATAAACATTTTGGTAAAGTTTATCGTTCCCATATCTATGGCAGGTGATAAATAAGTGGATAGGGGATCGTTGGATAAACAGATGGCTCTCTCTCTTTGCTTGCGTGTCTGTGAATCCTGCTCTGATTCTTTTCCCTGCGTGCTTGCAGTTGAAGACGGATGTGGTCGGAGAGGTTGCGTATTCCAGGAGGAAGCAGCACCAGGCCTCCATGCAGTATTACTGCGCTCTGAACGCGCTGCAGTACAGGAAGAGGGTGGCCATGCTGCAGCCCATGCTAGGCTACACACAGGCACAGGCAAGTACCTGCTGTCTGATGAATGTGCTCAACCCTGCTTCGGGATAAAAATGCAACTCTGTTGAATGTTGCTTGAGAGCCAGAGCCAGGGGTCTTTCTCAAGCACCGTCTTTAGTACTATGTCTGTGGGTGTTTCAGTGGCCCAGTTGCAGCAGTGACTTCACAAGAACGTCTTTGCCAAGCTTTGAATTGAAGTTAATGGTTATTTACGGTACGCATTGTGGGGCAGCCGGCTTAGAACAATCGTGTGTCCTCTGTACTCAGCTTCATATTCTTAATTGTTTCAGGTGAATTTTTTCAAGAAAGGAATGGATATGGCTTCAAAGAAAATGGAGAGCTTTTTGTCTTCAGTCACTAGCATGAATCAGAGGTAAAGGATTGCTGGCATTTGTGTATAATGTTCCTCTGAAGTCTTGGATCTTTGAGTGTGCAATTTTATTATTCCCCTGCGAATGGGGTTGTGAGGCGGTCGTGCGCATGCCTGTCACTCTGCACACATCTCTGCATGTATCTGGAGAGCCGCTGACCAGCGAGATTATTGAGAATAGCACATTCTGTGGATAGGAGGGGGGCACACCTACAGTTTTCTACATGTTTGTGTATATATAAGTAACAGGGTAAAAAGTGCTGCTTTGTTGTCTACAGTGATGCTATTGTAAAATACCAAATTCATTCAACCTTCCAGACTAGTCAAGGTCCACAGATCCCAATGAAGTGGCCAGGCAGTATAAGCAGTAGTTGGCTTTTCCAGGATTATTTATTTGATAACATCAGTTCTCTTCATACAGTCTGCGCTGTGTTTGGTTACCTGTGCCCCCCCTCCCCCAGTATACAGAGCCAGCTGGACTCGGAGGCAGAAGCGATGAGGCAGGCCCAGCGAGAGCTGCTGTCTGTGGAGGACTCGATCTACATGCCAGACCAGGACGCCGCCAACCCCCTCATCAACAGGAACCTGGTACAGAAGGCTGGATACCTGAACATCCGGAAGTAAGGACACTTTATCGGCTCTAAACTCGGATTTGTTTAGACACGAAACCTGCCTGCATGTTAATGTTAATGTTGTTGCTGTTCTGTATTTGTCTTGCCAGTAAAACGGGCCTGGTGACGACGACCTGGGACCGGCTGTACTTCTTCACCCAGGGAGGGAACCTGATGTGCCAGCCACGGGGAGCAGTGGCTGGGGGGATGGTCCTGGACCTCGACAACAGCTCTGTGATGGGGGTGGACTGTGAGGACCGGAGATACTGCTTCCAGATCACCTCTCCGGACGGTAAAATGTACGCTGAACCCTGCTGCTCATTCATTCGTTCATTCATTCATTCATTCATTCGTTTGTGTATTCATGTATTCATTCACACGTGCGTATTTATTGTCATCCAGGCATGTGTCTTTTGATTGGATCAGTGACTGGAGCTCTGGGCTACAGTCTGGAAGGTAGTGTGTTTTCAGTGGCTTGGTGGCTGGAACGCTGGGAAGCTGTTTTGTAGAAATTAGTTTTAAATGGGCTGATTCATTTAAAATGCTTTATGCCTTTTCAAGTCCACTGTTCCTTCAACAGGATATACCTCCTAAACCTTTCCCCTTACAGACCTCATGTCTCCAGTCTTATGGAAACAAGCAAAATGCCAGTGCTTGAAGCTAGTGGTTTTTTAGTAGCTCAGCGGTTAGTGCTGGGCTGCAGTGTGAAAGGTTGTGGGTTTGAGTAGCTCAGTGGTTTATGTGCTGTGCTGGGATGTGGAAGGGAGTGGGCTGAATGAGTACTAGACTGCAGAGTAGAAGGCAGTGGATGAGTGCTGTACCTCGGTGTAATGGGAGTTGAAAGTGACTCTTGCCAGTTTGCGATTCTGTACTTGTGGTAAACAGTAACACACGAGAAGGTGTGGTTGTGCTGATACAACCCAAGCCTGAGGTGCATTGTGAATCACAAGGCACAGTTTATGCAATGGCTTGTGATGTGTGGGGTATGGGATATGGGATATGGAACTGTGATTTCCCTGTTTGGAGTGAGAATCGGAATGTCGGCAGCCAATCGGGAACGCCAGAAATTGCAAAGCCATGTTATAATTAGTATTAATTGTTCGTTATTAGTTTAAGTCAGAAATGTTTATTTAAATTAAAGGACATTTAAAAGCAAATGCTTTTTTTATTTCAGGTGTATAACCCTCCAGGCTGAAAGTAAAAAGGAATATGAAGAGGTATCCTTTTTTTTTTTTTTTTTTTTTTTTTTTTTTACCTGGACAGTGAAGATGTTTCAGATGGGATTTTCCTTTAGAGAAAAATTTGTATTCCAATAAAAAATTATGCAGTTTCAAGATAAACTCTAGGAAATGGAGGTCTGCTGAACAAGCTTTTTAAAACCAGTTTTCTTACCATATAAGCTAGTTCTTCACATACTCTGAGCAAATCTCATCGTGGAGCATTCCCTTTGGTATAGAGCATGATTAGAGTCTGGTTGTGATCAGGATGCACAGCCATGGACTGATCCCATTGTCTAAACTCTGTGCTGCTTTTCTCTCCACAGTGGATCTGTTCTCTCAACAACATCTCCAGACAGATTTACCTGACAGACAACCCAGAGGTGTGTGTCCTTGTCTATACTGCCATGGTCCCTCTCTGGCTGGCTTGAATGCACGTTGAGGGTTTATCCAGTTTGCAGAGTGAAATACAGCACTTGGTATTGGTGAAAGCATTGCTTTAACACAGGAGGAGAATATGTTGCAATGACATGTTTTTGCATGAAGTTGTTTTGGGTAAAGGCTTTGGCTAATCTGAAGTAATACTGCCCCCTAGTGTGTGTTTTATTTTTATAAATGTATCTCAGTTATTAATTTTAATGATTTATTTTTATTTTTTTATTATTTCAACAACTTTCAGTTGTGGAACAGGTAATACACTGTATTAAAACACACACAGTCATTTAAGTGCAACATAAAAACAAAGAAATCCAAATATTTTGCATTAAACAGGGCAGGACCACTTATCTAGAAATGTTGCTTTAAAAGCAAGCTGGACCGTTCCAACACAACAGACCCCTCAAGCAAGCTGGACCATTCCAAACCAGCAGACCCCTCAAGCAAACTGGACCATTCCAACACAGCAGACCCCTCAAGCAAACTGGACCGTTCCAACACAGCAGACCCCTCAAGCAGTCTAGTAAAAATAACCACCCTCAGCACTGCAGACCAGTTAACTGCTCCTGGTGCTACATATGTCCCTATTGAGTTTCTGTATGATATCTTTCCCTATAAGACACTGATATTCAATTAGTCATTGTAAGGTTAGCTTTTTGCAAGTTGTGTGAAGAGCATGTTTGATATGCAGTGCTTTTTGTTTTGGTCCTCTTCTGAATGTGTTTACCCAGTTCATTGTCTGGGATGAGCAGAACATGTGTGCAGAGCTCAGACTCCCTGCTCCTGGTGTTGCAGCCGTTAGCAAAACCCCAAACAACAATATTCTGAAAGTAATATTGCCTTTATTGGGAGTGTTTCTCCTTTGTGAAACAGTTATGCTAATGAACATGATTGCCCACTTTAACAAAGGTGTACTGTTGAAACGCTATCCATGGCAAAACCCCAAATGATCTTCATAAATTGCTAATTACCTGTGGTACTGCTTATAATCTTAGATCTCATACTCTTCTGCATTGATTTACAGCTTGGATTCTTTCTCTCTCTGTCTCAGGAACTTTCCAGGTTTAATAATGGTTGAATAAATACTACTAACCCATCTCTTGCTCCTTAGGCCGTTGCTATCAGGCTCAATCAAACTGCAATACAGGCAGTTACCCCGATAACCAGCTTCGAGAAGAGACACGACACCTGTGCTGAGAGGTAAGAAGCAGACGCAGTAAAAACACTGCTTGTAAAGACAGTGCTGTGTGATGCTTTGCCATTCCACAGTCAGTCTCCTGCTGAGGTTAAAAGCTCTATAACCACTAATGCAGATGAGCCCGGAAGATGATATAATAGGTAATCCTTTGTGTATTCGATGGTAATGCAGTTTGGTCAGAGGTGTTTGATACAGTAGGATGCCTTTAAACAGCACAGTTGCCGAGTCTCCTTCCCTTTGTCACCCTTGTATGTGTTAAGTTGCCTCTTGTTCAGCTTTAAAACAGAATGTTAACAGTTCAGATTTTAAATGTTATCCAAGTGGTAAACGTTCTGAATTTTGCATTAACCTTTAAGCAGAAATATGCAGGCCAGGTGCAGATGTTAGTTAGGGTCAGTGTTTATGCATAGAAGTAGTTTTACAATGTAGGTCAGTTAATGACTTGTTCCACATGTGTTCACTGTCTTTTCCATATAGAAATACGTGTAAGTAAGTGTCGCAGTAATTTATAAAAACATTGATGGAGGGCTTCTTCTCATGGCTTTTCTGTCTGGTTACAAACATTCCCCATGTGTTCAAGTTCAAATGTTTAATTAGGGAATTAAATAGAAATAGCAAATGTAGCGTTGAGTTCCCTTGTGTGTCCGTGGTGCGGCAGGGCGAAGCCAGTAGCAGCGGAGCCCTCCGGCGTGGCTCCCCAGGACACCCCTGACTCGCTGGAGATGATCACGCCCGGGACCCCCATCCAGTTTGACATCATGCTGCCAGCCTCCGAGTTCCTGGATCAGAACCGAGCGGGAGGAGGGAGGTACGAAGCTCTGACTCTGGGTTTCTAGACTGAGCGAATCACTGGACTGGGTCACGGTGTTTTTTTTCCCTTAGACTTTTACAAACAGAAGTCTACCTTCCCTCCCTCTCACCCCTGTAGCATTGAAGACAAAATATTGTCACAGCATTTTACAGCACGTGCAGTGTTATTACTATTATTACGATTGTTGTTGTTGTTATTATTATTTTTATTATTATTATTATTATGTAAAGAATGAAATGTAAGTGTTTTAATGTCTGCTTGTCAGTAAGTGTTCCTTTTTTCCTCCAGGCGCACAAATCCCTTTGGAGAATCTGAAGATGACTGCGCTGTGCAATCTGAAGGTGAGCTTCCTTCAGGGCTGATTGTTAGGTTGTCTTCTTGTGTTTAATATGACTTGAGAGAGAAAGAGTCTGCTTGCTTTTCTGTTACAGACTCCCTCCTGCACCAGATGTTCGTGGTGCGGTTCCTGGGGTCCATGGCGGTCCGCTCGCATCGCTCCACGGAGGTGATATACGAAGCCATGCGGCAGGTACTAGCGGCCCGAGCCATCCACAACATCTTCCGCACAGCGGAGTCGCACCTCGTCGTGACCAGCAAGAGCCTGCAGTAAGGACGGCTCCTCCTTTCATCAGCTCTCTCCTCTCTCCATGCATTTCCATTCAGTATGGAATGGAAACAAATACGGCACTCTCTAAAGCTAATACTTCACACTACTATGGAAAGATTTAAACCTGAACAGGTAGACCTAATTCACAGATAAATTATCCGTGAGTTTAACCCTTTTCAACATGCAACGTACCTCTTCTTTCATAGCGTCCTATTCGCTTAAGTTATTTCTAGGCTGCTGTTAAAGAAACAAACAGTCACATGAGTATCTTCATTTTCGTTGAAATCAGGTTTATCTTGAGTTAAAGGTTTGAGAACAGGGGTCCTGAACCCTTTGTGATTCATATTTAGAAAATCATGATTCTGAATACCTGCTTTTTTTCTCCCTTTGTCTTTGTAGGTTGATTGACCCTCAAACGCAGGTTACAAGAATAAGTGTAAGTACACAGTCTTCCTTGGTCGTGTCATTTCTTCATTAGATGTGCATTGAAACGAATCCTTGCATCAGTGCAGTACAACTCTCCTGCCTCCGGTGTGCTGTGCTCTTTTGTTGATATGTATGCTGGTGTCCTATGGCAGTGTGTGGTGATGCCTGCTAAGAGCAGCCTCTCTCCGTCTCTGCAGTTCCAGCTGAGGGATGTCGTCCAGTTCGCAGCGCACCAGGAGAACAGGCGGCTCATTGGCTTCGTGGTGCAGGGACCTGAGATCTCTGAGGAGATGGAGCCGTCGCTGAGCGCCTACGTCTTTGAGAGCAACACGGAGGGGGAGAAGGTGCTGCGCTAGCGACTGAGACTCAGCCCTGCTGTACCTCTGTGCACTCTGTACTTGCAAACCTCGCAGTTCAGTTGTGCAACCTGGCTGTGCAGAGTTCTTCCCTCGGGATTCCACAGGGAACGTCACATTGACGGTGGCGCTCCCGCAGGTTTGGGAGGCTATATCGGCCGAGTCACCTGGCTGTGTGACAGCGGCCCCTACAGGCCAGCTCAATGCAGACAGCTTTGTCTTTCAGGGTCTGGTAGCTTGTTAGTATGTCAAAAGGCAGTTGGCTTGCTCATGGGAACGGAGGATGCCCGCTGACCTTCAGTTGTCCTGGGCTGTTTTTAAGGAGAAAAATGTGGGGGGATAAAATAATTGGGTTACATTCAAATATAAAGAAACCTGGAACTTCTTGGAACCATTTGAACCTAGACTCGTAGAAAGGGTTTCTGTGGATTCTAGCTGTATGAGGTCCCTGTGACTTTGTGACTGTACAGTTAAACACACTGTATAGTTTTGTAATTCTGTGTTTCATCTTTCACAGATATGTTACACTATAAGCTTGGGGAAAGAACTAATTGAGGCAGAAAAGGTAAGACAAAATATTGTATTTGTTTCAGTCCTATCTTCTTGACAATAAATACAGAACCTTTAAGGACAGAGAATGAAAGCTAAAAGCAGATATGCAGTCATTCCAATGGCCCAGCTGCAATCAGTGAATGAGCTGGTTTCTGGGTTGTTCATTTTAGCTCCGTGTGTGTTTGGGTTGAATGACCTGGTTTCTGGTTTGTGTATTTTATTATTATTATTATTATTATTATTATTATTATTATTATTATTATTATTTGTTTATTTCTTAGCAAACGCCCTTACCCGTTCTCGCTCTGTTCTTGCTGTGTGTGTGTTTGGGGTGAATGACCTGGTTTCTGGTTTGATTATTATTATTATTGTTTATTTCTTAGCAGACGCCCTTACCCGTTCTCGCTCTGTTCTTGCTGTGTGTGTGTTTGGGTTGAATGACCTGGTTTCTGGTTTGATTATTATTATTATTGTTTATTTCTTAGCAGACGCCCTTACCCGTTCTCACTCTGTTCTCGCTCTGTGCCTGCAGGACCCGGAGTCCCTGGCTCTGTTGATGAAGTCGATGCCTCTCACCAGTGACGGGAAGTTCCTCGTGCTGGAGAGCGAGACGGTGGGCGCTGTACAGAATGGAGCTGAGGAGGGGCTGGAGTCTGAGGCCTAGTGGAGTAAAGGGGAGCTTTACTGCTGGGGTTCACAACACTACCGGTTACACAGCACTTAGCAGGGAGCACTGTGTAAAGAGAAGGGCAGGGCAGAGGTTCACGGCTGTATTCTATATGAGTGCTTCTGGGAATTTCAATGTCGAGTCCTGTTAGAGTGATTGAGTGAGTGTGTGTTGATGGGGGGTTGGGAGAGATTATAAAGGCATTCACATAATGATCTGTGCTTCAGAGGCAGTGCTGGTAGTATTCAGAGATAATCTGGACCTGCCCCACCTACAAGGTCTATAGCATGGTGTGTTAGGCCACTGTGTCTTTTAGTAATGACTTCAATCCATTTAGTCTACCAGCAAGGTGTGTGCAGTGTGTGTGTGCAGTGTGTGCGTGTGCGTGTGCGCGTGCATGTGTGCAGCGTGCGTGCGTGTGTGTGTGTGCGTGTGCATCGACTTTAATGGATTCATACAAACCAATATTTGGATTCATAAAAAACAAATTCATACAATTTGGATTCATACAAATATTGGTTTGTATGAAAAGCTAATAAAAACCAGTAATTTAAGCACTAGAAAATATTCCCACGAGTTATGGTACTGCAAAGAAGCGACTGGTTTTGTAAACCCCAGAAGTGCAACAAGCTTGCCAGCAATGAAGCGGTCCCTGCTGTTCTACCTCCCTCGGGAATAAAAGCACAGGCTTTGTTTTTAGGGAAGAAGAACAACATGATGATAAGATAACTGTGTTCTGCTGTGTCTTACTGTTTACAAGTCACATTGTGGGAGAGCTTTTTTTCCTAGGGATGTTTTTGGTCTTCTGAAGTAATCTGAACACATGCTGTATAGTTTGGAAACAGATCCAGGATCTTACTTCCTGAAGTGCATGAAAGAAGGTTTTTTTTGTCATAAATGAAGGACTGAAAATGTAACAGCAAAACCCCTTTAAAAGAAAGAGCAGCCCTTTGTGTTTACCCCGTTTACACAAGCTGGAGTGCTGGTGCTAGCAATGAAGAGTGCTGGGGTTACAAAGGCATCAAGGTGTAGGTGCAGTACAGTAAATGTAGCATGAGGAAAGCTGACACGACAGTGAAGTAAAACAGTAACTCCAGTCAATACTGTGGTAATGTACCACCTGAGCCATGTATTTCTGGTTGAGCAGTATGATTAGGAACACTTCCCTGGGCTTCTCTGTGTGTCTTCGGCTCCATTGTGTTTAACTGGAATGAAGGAGGTCCAGCATTTTCTCAGCACCAAAGCTCACCAGTCCAGCATTTTAATACATCGAAGAAACAGACCTTTCTCACATTCTTGGTGCTGCAAGAAACACCCCCAGGTTTCCTCCACTGTGCTCGCTTTTAAAGAGGGTTGGCTGTATTTAATAGGCACTAGTTCCATTCTCTGTAAAGCTTTGCACATAAATAAATAATATTTTCTGATGTCATTAAACTCAATACCTTTGATAAAACTACATTGGACTTTGCAATGTTTTATTTTCACTAGCATGGACCCATACCCTGTATCAGTGGATTGAATTGTGCAAGCTGTATTTTCTGTACTATCAAAGATGGTGTGGAAGGGTGGTGGGTGATTCGCTGACACGGGAGACAGAACAGATGTACTTGGAACACCACACAGGTGCCCAGTTTTATTTTCAGGACTTTCACTTTTTACTCGCAGAGGGCACTGTTGTCCGTGGGCTGCCTATCAATGATGATAGACAGCACCACGGGAATACCAAAGCTGGTAATTGAATTAACTGCGGGCACACTCGCAGGTGCTCAAAATAATAATGAAAACAGAAGGCGAAAAGAACAAGGAAAAATAAAACCGTAATAAAATTACAAATAAAAGGTGCTGCTCTCGGCAGCGTTATCCCGGTCGCTGCTACCCGCACGACCCGGCTCACCGACCTACTCTAGCGGCTCCCTGCCTGCTCTAAACAATGCTTCGGGGGTCTGCCCAAGGGTTCCCCGCTGTCACTCTCTGGCTTGTTAGTTGCTGTCTTTCTCCCAGCTGGTTTCTTGGTCCTCGACCAGCGCTTCTGCACACACAGCGCGTCTAAAAGGGCAGACATGAGGAAACGGTAGAGCATTATCTTATAGGGCTAACAATCTCCCCAAGACCCGCCTCCCAGCCATTCAGAGAGGGGAAAATCCACACACCCACTTTCCCACCTCCCCGTGTCACTGCCATGACTCGCAGGTGGTTGTTGGACGACTCTTCCTTCAGCACTGTGAACACGCCAGCAGAGTCAGCACAGATCTCCCCCAGCTACAGATGGTTAACAAACATAAAGCTGTTATAATAACATAAGAACATTTCAGAGCGAGAGGAGGCCATTTGGCCCATCTACACTTGTCTGGTTCCTAGTAGCTCAATGTGCTTGGAGGAACACTATGTCATTGCCATCTGGTGGGAATTGCATGATTATAATTCTGTGGCTTCCCACAAAAGGTTGCTTAGCAAAAAAAGGTAATAAAATTAGGTAACAAAATTATCTTTAGCAACAAACATGTTATGACATTAAACATACAGATTAGATAAATTTGCTGCATAATGATCCATGCAATCCCTTTCTAGAGGATTCGGGAATATGTTTTAATAGAGAAAATAACAAGTTAACAAACAGAGCACAATGAATTGTGCAGCTGTGCATTTTATTAAAGATTCTAAATATAAATCGGTTTAAAGCCAGTGTCAGTATGTTTCAAAATAAATGTGTTTTCAATTTGAAATACAAAAAAATATACAAAACGTCTTTGAACTGGAGCTTCTGAGTGTCATCCTAGAGACAGTCTTTAAACAGGGCTTGTCCAGTGTGAGACGCATTCTTTAAACAGGGTGTGTCCAGTGTGAGACGCATTCTTTAAACAGGGTCTATCCAGTGTGAGACGCATTCTTTAAACAGGGTCTATCCAGTGTGAGACGCATTCTTTAAACAGGGTCTATCCAGTGTGAGACGCATTCTTTAAACAGGGTCTATCCAGTGTGAGACGCATTCTTTAAACAGGGTCTATCCAGTGTGAGACGCATACTTTAAACTGGGTCTATCCAGTGTGAGAGTGTGAGACGCATACTTTAAACTGGGTCTATCCAGTGTGAGATACATTTCTAATCTGAAACACATTCTTGAAATGTGCTGCTCTACTGAAGTGTTGTCCTTTCTGGGATGTACTCTTCAGACTGAAGAGTCTGCATCTGAGTGGCATCAATTTTGAGACACAATCTTTACATATGAGCTGTTCAATCTGGAATTGTTCCATCAGACTGTCATTCTGTTCAATTCTTTATTGTTTAGATGATTCCACGTGTAACCGTTCAAAGATTCCATCAGTATCTTTGAGATTCCATCAGTATCTTTGAGATTCCATCAGTAACCATGCAAAGATTCCATCAGTAACCATGCAAAGATTCCATCAGTATCTTTGAGATTCCATCAGTAAGCATGCAAAGATTCCATCAGTAACCATGCAAAGATTCCATCAGTATCTTTGCAAAGATTCCATCAGTATCTTTGAGATTCCATCAGTATCTTTGAGATTCCATCAGTAACCATGCAAAGATTCCATCAGTAACCATGCAAAGATTCTGTCTGTAACCATGCGAAGATTCCATCTATAATTTTGAGAAGATTCCATCTGTAACTTTGAGACGGGTCTTTCAGAAACTTCATTTTAACTGTGAATTACATGTTATAGTTGAAAAGGATGGATCTGTCTGAACTAGATTCACCCAATTGTCAAAAAACAAACAAGAAAAAGAAATAAAAAAACCCTTTCTATGAAGAGATGAAAGGGCACCTTCTCAAGTTTGACAGTCCAACATAAAATGACTGGTCCAGAATACAACTAGTGCGAGAATGGCCAGTAGGGCTTTGTGATGTCAGAGCTGAACCTTGTTACCTTAACTACATGATGCAAGTCATTCATGACATCAGTTTGTTATGCAACCAGAGCTTCCTGGTGTCACTAGGGATTCCACAGAATCTTGGGGAAACTCTTATTTGCTGTGTTTTCTATGTATAAATAAAAATGATCTGTTTTAAAAGGTAAAACACAATCATAGGCACACAGAGATGGTTTAAGTGTTTGTATTTAATAAAGTTTAAAATGCACAGACACTGATTAAAGTTCAGCACGTTAAGGACAGCACATCCTTCTTCACAGTGTAGGGTCTGTTATTGTGCTCTGTGTTTGCTAGTTTTAGAACACCTGTTTGTTTTTATTCTTTTCCAAGAATAAATGAATGCTGCTTAGCACTGGCTTCCAAAGCAGTTTTGACTCTGCCCTTTCCAGAGCTGAACTGTTCATGCAAAATAAGCCTTGTGTAGTTTCAAAATAAACAAAAACTAGTTTCTCAAAACTTGTACTGTCAGAGATATCATCTTCCATGAACATGTTCCTGTTCAATACTATTCGAAGCTACATTTAGTTCTGAAACGGCTCTGACATGAGCTCAGCCCCCAGACGATGAACCCCTTCATAAAACATACTTTCTCCACGGTCATGTGAATGTTCCTGTGATTATTTACAGTTTACATTAATATAGTAATGACCAGTAATGTTTTTATCAAATTTGAGTAATGGTTTAAGTAAATAATTCTCTAATAGTAATTTATGATCAGTTCATTTGCCACTTGTATAAGTCCTACTGAGTTTTATTTACAAATGAAGTATAAATAATTGTGTCAGTCAGTAAAAAGGTTCTCCTCCTTGATGTACTGCTTTGTTTCTTATTATAGGTGATGCAGGTTTGTGTGCAGTGTCGTCACCTGCATGAGTGAGGCTGCAATGAAGACATGTAGGGGAGGCCATGCTGATTGGCAACACTATGCAAACTTAAATGATAAGCTATATTGAGTAAAAGAGCTCTGTGTTTAATTCATTTGCAATGCAGAGTATAGAGAGCCCAGTGTTTAATGAATCTGATACTCAGAGTATAAATTGCTCTGTGTTTAATGCATCAGCGCCTCACTCCTACAGTCCCATTCTTCAGGAGGCACAGACCAGGTAAGACACACCAACTTACCATTGCATTGACAACTTGTATCTATTCAACATTGTGTTAAATAGGAGCTGTCAGATTTCAGGTTTAAAAAGACAGTTATGGGACTCCCAGGTCCTTCAACACAAGCAATTTAAAAACTGGGGAAATCTGCTTGATGGAGGCAATGCTGAGCCGAAACACATTAATTTACTTCATTTTTTTATTTTTTAACCATTAATGTTTTTTTTTTTTTTTTTTTTTAATATAAAGTTGCGTGGTTCCTTTTTAATTTAATTTATTTTAAATAAAATTTCAGCCAGCAAGTCAGACGTGGCTTAACTTCTCTGTAGCTGTCAAGGGCTTAAAGAACTGGTGTGAAGTTCCTCTTATAAAAGTCTACCACTGTGTATTTCTACAGTATTTTTACACAGTTTTACCCACATCCTTTTCCTACGGTTTAGGCCAAGGTTTATCAGTGTGCTTCACCGGTACCTCCCTATTCTTTACAGGCTATGGAGGCTTTCACTGTGCATTATTACACTTTGTTATGCTTCTACTCTGGTGAACTTTCCAAGGATAGTAGCCCCACAATGCTGTAGGTACGACATCCATTTGGTGATGCTGAGTTATTCTTTCATTATGTTCAATATACAAGTTAGAGAATCATATATATTCCACATATTGATGATAGGGCTGAGTGTTTGTTTGGGTTTTATTAACCACATTATTAAATGCACTTGGAAAAACAAGCCCTATTTCTAAACAATGCTAACAAACAGAGAATACGAACACAACCCTTCCAGCTACACATCTATATGCATCTTCTATTGAATATGTTGTAATAATACACTAAAGCCTTTCTATTTTCTTCAGCGTGATGATGGGAAGCAAGGTGCTGCTGCTGCTTCTCATTTCAGGTACGCTGCCCAATGTGGGACTCCAATAATGTGACGTGTTACTCAAGTGCAAATGATTCTAGTCAAGTGGTAGGGTAGCCAAAGCCATGTGTGGAAACATGTTTTAGATGAGTAATGCCTGTCAGTTACTGCTAATGTGCTGTTTCAATGAAGATCTTTAACCCTTGCTCACCTGTACACTGTTGAGTTTATTAAGGGCTGGTCTTCCTGCCTGAGAGCTGCATACTGAGCACATCGAGACATTGTTCGAGACATAGACATTGTATTTCTGCAGGTGCAGTGTGTTGCTAGGCAGATTTGTTGTGTGTGGGTTGTGACTCTACATTTGACTGGTTGTTTATTACAAAGGAACTTAGTGTTCTTGTTTGTGCTTGAATACAAAGCAAAGGGGTTTTAATGCATTGTAATCTGGGGTTCTGTGAAGGCTGTCTGTATGTCATGCATTTAACATAGCTAAGTTATTAGCAGAATCTGGGGGTATATGATGTCAAAACTACATTTCACATGTACCAGGCATACAGTGGCTGTGGATCACAGGGATTTACTTGTTCATGTTACTGGCGGCTTTCATTTTGAATTGACATCAATGGCTGAATGTCACTTCCATGCCTGTCCCTGATGGTGCTGTGAGACAGTAACTTGTGTCCTATCTGCTACTCTCTGCATGCCTGTCCCTGATGGTGCTGTGAGACAGTAACTAGTGTCCTATCTGCTACTCTCTGCATGACTGTCCCTGATGGTGCTGTCAGACAGTAACTTGTGTCCTATCAGCTACTCTCTGCATGCCTGTCCCTGATGGTGCTGTGAGACAGTAACATGTGTCCTATCTGCTACTCTCTGCATGCCTGTCCCTGATGGTGCTGTGAGACAGTAACTTGTGTCCTATCAGCTACTCTCTGCATGCCTGTCCCTGATGGTGCTGTGAGACAGTAACTTGTGTCCTATCTGCTACTCTCTGCATGCCTGTCCCTGATGGTGCTGTGAGACAGTAACTTGTGTCCTATCTGCTACTCTCTGCATGCCTGTCCCTGATGGTGCTGTGAGACAGTAACTTGTGTCCTATCTGCTACTCTCTGCATGCCTGTCCCTGATGGTGCTGTGAGACAGTAACTAGTGTTCTATCTGCTACTCTCCGCATGCCTGTCCCTGATGGTGCTGTGAGACAGTAACTTGTGATTCTTTCCCCAGCTATCAGCCTGGTCCAGGTCACAGTGAGTGAACCACTCTTAGTGAAGATAAATAAAACCTGGAGTGAAGCTCAGAGCTACTGCAGAGAACACTACACAGACCTGGTCAGCATTCACAGTGCACAAGAAATGGAGAAGATAAACACTGCTGTGCAAGATGTCCAGACAGAGAGAGTTTGGATCGGGCTGTTTAGAAACAACACCAGCCAGCAATGGCACTGGTCCAATGGAGATTATTTCATGTACCTGAACTGGTATCAGCATCCACTGGCCTCTGATCTGTATGCTGCAGCAAATCAAAATCAATGGCTTGGTCGTACATCTTCTTCTTCTTTATTTTTCATATGCCAGAAAAGTAAGGACCCTCTCTTTGCACTCCCTATCCTCCTGTTCTACCCCTGTCTGTAAGAACCCTGTCTTTCCACTCCCTATCCTCCTGTTCTACCCCTGTCTGTAAGGACCTTGTCTTTCCACTCCCTACCCTCCTGTTCTACCCCTGTCTGTAAGGACCCTGTCTTTCCACTCCCTATCCTCCTGTTCTACCCCTGTCTGTAAGGACTCTGTCTTTCCACTCCCTACCCTCCTGTTCTACCCCTGTCTGTAAGGACCCTGTCTTTCCACTCCCTATCCTCCTGTTCTACCCCTGTCTGTAAGGACTCTGTCTTTCCACTCCCTACCCTCCTGTTCTACCCCTGTCTGTAAGGACCCTGTCTTTCCACTCCCTACCCTCCTGTTCTACCCCTGTCTGTAAGGACCCTGTCTTTCCACTCCCTATCCTCCTGTTCTACCCCTGTCTGTAAGGACCCTGTCTTTCCACTCCCTATCCTCCTGTTCTACCCCTGTCTGTAAGGACCCTGTCTTTCCACTCCCTACCCTCCTGTTCTACCCCTGTCTGTAAGGACCCTGTCTTTCCACTCCCTATCCTCCTGTTCTACCCCTGTCTGTAAGGACCCTCTCTTTCCACTCCCTATCCTCCTGTTCTACCCCTGTCTGTAAGGACCCTGTCTTTCCACTCCCTACCCTCCTGTTCTACCCCTGTCTGTAAGGACCCTCTCTTTCCACTCCCTACCCTCCTGTTCTACCCCTGTCTGTAAGGACCCTGTCTTTCCACTCCCTATCCTCCTGTTCTACCCCTGTCTGTAAGGACCCTGTCTTTCCACTCCCTACCCTCCTGTTCTACCCCTGTCTGTAAGGACCCTGTCTTTCCACTCCCTATCCTCCTGTTCTACCCCTGTCTGTAAGGACCCTGTCTTTCCACTCCCTACCCTCCTGTTCTACCCCTGTCTGTAAGGACCCTGTCTTTCCACTCCCTATCCTCCTGTTCTACCCCTGTCTGTAAGGACCCTGTCTTTCCACTCCCTATCCTCCTGTTCTACCCCTGTCTGTAAGGACCCTGTCTTTCCACTCCCTATCCTCCTGTTCTACCCCTGTCTGTAAGGACCCTGTCTTTCCACTCCCTATCCTCCTGTTCTACCCCTGTCTGTAAGGACCCTGTCTTTCCACTCCCTACCCTCCTGTTCTACCCCTGTCTGTAAGGACCCTGTCTTTCCACTCCCTATCCTCCTGTTCTACCCCTGTCTGTAAGGACCCTGTCTTTCCACTCCCTATCCTCCTGTTCTACCCCTGTCTGTAAGGACCCTGTCTTTCCACTCCCTATCCTCCTGTTCTACCCCTGTCTGTAAGGACCCTCTCTTTCCACTCCCTACCCTCCTGTTCTACCCCTGTCTGTAAGGACCCTCTCTTTCCACTCCCTATCCTCCTGTTCTACCCCTGTCTGTAAGGACCCTGTCTTTCCACTCCCTATCCTCCTGTTCTACCCCTCTGTAAGGACCCTCTCTTTCCACTCCCTATCCTCCTGTTCTACCCCTGTCTGTAAGGACCCTGTCTTTCCACTCCCTACCCTCCTGTTCTACCCCTGTCTGTAAGGACCCTCTCTTTCCACTCCCTATCCTCCTGTTCTACCCCTGTCTGTAAGGACCCTGTCTTTCCACTCCCTATCCTCCTGTTCTACCCCTGTCTGTAAGGACCCTCTCTTTCCACTCCCTATCCTCCTGTTCTACCTGTCTGTAAGCTGCTCTCTGCTCTTCAGTAAATCCTATTGAAAGAGGAGGGCTGGTGCAGGTGCTGGCTCCTCTAAGCTGTCCTGCTGTGGCTCCAGCAGTGACAGAAAGTTCCCATTCCCAGGGTCATTGCTATGCTTCACTCCCATTCACGAACACCAGGCTCGCCACTCTACCTGCCTCAGTCTGACCCTTTCACAGATGTTACAGGCAGTGCTGTGTGATGCACTGCTGACCTCTGCTGGTGGGATGATAATGGGTTATGGGTTATGCAGGTCTATTGGTCTGTGTGTTCCTCCAGAGTTGTCAGTTGTGCTGGCTGTGTGAGTGCTGTACTTCACGCATCACTGACGTGGTATAATGTAAAGGGCTTTATGTTTTAACAGCACAGGGGAGAGAAATAATAATAATATTCTACAATTCTGTGAATTTCACACCAAGGAATACTAGTTTGTTACTTTGAACATCATCCAGGAAAATATCAAATCCTTTTATTACATTAATAAAATAAAAAATCACAGATTACTAGCAGCCGAGCAAGATCAGAAATTAGGCTTATTTGTATTTATATAAAGATACAACATTCAATATGTTACAAAGAAATACAACAAAACACTCACAATGATAGTGACAATAATGATATGCCAGCAACAGGCTACTGTACACAATGCAATAAGTGTAATACACTGTAATGTATAGCTGTAGAATGCATAGCTGGGGTACAAATATGTTATAAATCAAATAGGAGAAATCAACCAAGTCAGCAGTTCTCTTGTGTGCAGATATTATCCAGTGCAAATACTGTAGCACATATTTCTAAAGTAAAAACACTGTAATGATTAAGAGCAGTATTTATGAGAGGGTATCCCCCACCTTCACTATACTCTGTTTTCTCTTTAGTGTCAGAGAGAGCCAGCTCTGCCCTGAAGGGATATTATTTGGTAAAGGAATTGAAGTCCTGGACTGATGCCCAGCAGCACTGTAGAGATGAGGGCTCCGAGCTGGCCAGCATACGCAGTCCGGAGGAGCAGGAGGCTCTCAATATGCTCACTGTTATATTCAGAGCAGATGAGGCTGTCTGGATCGGTTTGTATAGAGAGAACAGCTCACAGCGATGGAAGTGGTCTAATGGAGACCCCTCTTCATTCCAGAGCTGGGATAGTGGTGAACCAGACCTCCAGAATGCACAGGACGCCTGTGTCAGCATGAATGGGAACGCACCAGGAAGAGCCCCGGGCTTCTGGGATGATAGGAGCTGCACAGAGAGAGTCTACTTTCTCTGTTCCAGAGGTAATTGGTATATAATTGGTACTGTGTAGAAATCCGAGATCACTACAGTATTTACTCTGGGTCTCATGCTGATGTCAGGATTGTTAACTCATAAGCTTCTGGGAGGAGATCCATTACAAATGGATTCTCTGATGTGTAGAACCCAGTCACTAACTGCACTGAGCCCTTTCAATGAAAGGAAAGACAAGGAGACTTATGATTATGAGATTATGATTATTATGATTATTATTATTCTATTAAATCAGACCCAGCAGGAGTTCCAAAGCGGAGGAGCTTGTTCCGTAGGTTTTCCTTATCGGGTTCTTGGAATTACCAAGAGACCCTCTTCTGCAGATCTCGAAGTGCCTAATTGGAACAAATACTTCTTCTTGGCTGTATCTACACTGCAGTGTGAAGCAGGGCACTGTATAGCACAGAGGCATGCTATTGACTGCAGCCAGTTCAGTTCAGTTCAGTGGGATTCACAGCTAACAGCAAAAAGGACACAGATGAAGCAGGGGTGTGAGCTGCAGTCAGCCCTGTTTTGTATATAGTGACAGAGTCACAGTAGCCTGCACCCTTTCTAATCCATTGCATGTGAATGGTTGGGTTTGTCAACACAGGGGAAAGGAGGGTGGTGAGGATTTATATAACAGTACCAAAGGGACGTGATCCTGACTCCCCGCAAATCAGAGATGCCGTTTTAGCTGAGGTAAGGGGCACTTCCTCTTCATGATATTCGATTCAGACTGTCTAGTTTATGTTCAGAAAGCTTCTCTATTGATGATTATTTATTCAGGAGATCAAGACACGTGACACAATATTTAATGAAACATGATTTTAATTAGCAGATTTGTAAATGCAATGTGGAATGGAGACCCCACACAAGCATATACTGTGCATGGATCTCCTAAGAGAAGTGACACAGCACTGAGGCTGTGAATGGATCTCCTGAGAGAAGTGATGTAGCACTGAGGCTGTGAATGGATCTCCTGAGAGAAGTGACATAGCACTGAGGCTGTGAATGGATCTCTTGAGAGAAATGACGTAGCACTGAGGCTGTGAATGGATCTCCTGAGAGAAATGACATAGCAGTGAGGCTGTGAATGGATCTCTTGAGAGAAATGACATAGCACTGAGGCTGTGAATGGATCTCCTGAGAGAAATGACGTAGCACTGAGGCTGTGAATGGATCTCTTGAGAGAAATGACGTAGCACTGAGGCTGTGAATGGATCTCCTGAGAGAAATGACATAGCACTGAGGCTGTGAATGGATCTCCTGAGAGAAGTGACGTAGCACTGAGGCTGTGAATGGATCTCCTGAGAGAAGTGACATAGCACTGAGGCTGTGAATGGATCTCCTGAGAGAAGTGACGTAGCACTGAGGCTGTGAATGGATCTCCTGAGAAGTGACGTAGCACTGATGCTGTGAATGGATCTCCTGAGAGAAGTGACGTAGCACTGAGGCTGTGAATGGATCTCTTGAGAGAAGTGACGTAGCACTGAGGCTGTGAATGGATCTCCTGAGAGAAATGACATAGCACTGAGGCTGTGAATGGATCTCCTGAGGGAAATGACGTAGCAGTGAGGCTGTGAATGGATCTCCTGAGAGAAGTGACATAGCACTGAGGCTGTGAATGGATCTCCTGAGAGAAGTGACATAGCACTGAGGCTGTGAATGGATCTTCTGAGAGAAGTGACGTAGCACTGAGGCTGTGAATGGATCTCCTGAGAAGTGACGTAGCACTGATGCTGTGAATGGATCTCCTGAGAGAAGTGACGTAGCACTGAGGCTGTGAATGGATCTCCTGAGAGAAGTGACGTAGCACTGAGGCTGTGAATGGATCTCTTGAGAGAAATGACGTAGCACTGAGGCTGTGAATGGATCTCCTGAGAGAAGTGACGTAGCACTGAGGCTGTGAATGGATCTCCTGAGAGAAGTGACGTAGCACTGAGGCTATGAATGGATCTCCTGAGAGAAGTGTCATAGCACTGAGACTGTGAATGGATCTCCTGAGAGAAATGACGTAGCACTGAGGCTGTGAATGGATCTCTTGAGAGAAGTGACGTAGCACTGAGACTGTGAATGGATCTCTTGAGAGAAGTGACGTAGCACTGAGGCTGTGAATGGATCTCTTGAGAGAAATGACGTAGCACTGAGGCTGTGAATGGAACTCCTGAGAGAAGTGACGTAGCACTGAGGCTGTGAATGGATCTCTTGAGAGAAGTGATGTAGCACTGAGGCTGTGAATGGAACTCCTGAGAGAAGTGACGTAGCACTGAGACTGTGAATGGATCTCCTGAAAGAAATGATGTAGCACTGAGGCTGTGAATGGATCTCCTGAGAGAAGTGACACAGCACTGAGGCTGTGAATGGATCTCTTGAGAGAAATGACGTAGCACTGAGGCTATGAATGGAACTCCTGAGAGAAATGACATAGCAGTGAGGCTGTGAATGGATCTCTTGAGAGAAATGACGTAGCACTGAGGCTGTGAATGGATCTCCTGAGAGAAATGACGTAGCAGTGAGGCTGTGAATGGATCTCTTGAGAGAAATGACGTAGCAGTGAGGCTGTGAATGGATCTCTTGAGAGAAATGACGTAGCACTGAGGCTATGAATGGATCTCCTGAGAAGTGACACATCACTGAGGCTGTGAATGGATCTCCTGAGAAAAGTGACACAGCACTGAGGCTGTGAATGGATCTTCTGAGAGAAGTGTCGCAGCACTGAGGCTATGAATGGATCTTCTGAGAGAAGTGTCGCAGCACTGAGGCTATGAATGGATCTCCTGAGAAGTGATGTAGCACTGAGGATGTGAATGGATCTCCTG
>NC_054541.1:49555985-49558485 GCF_017654505.1 Polyodon spathula | reverse complement strand
AAGTGATTCTGCCTCAACAGCATTACTAGGTAGCCCATTCCATACATGAAAACATGTTCATACTGATAAGACCCTTATGTCACTCTGGCATCAGGGTGCAGCTTTATATTTTGTCTTTCTTCTAATCCCCAGAGATACGTATGTGTTTTCTTTCTTAAAAAAAAAACATGAAACATCCACTCCTGTAGTCTAAATATCCACTCCTGTAGTCTATATATCCAGTGCACAGTTGACAAGAGGATGGTTCTTGACAGAGGGATTGGTGGGTGATAGTTGTGAGGAAGTGCGATGTGTGGAGTTTGTGGGGGGAGCTCAGCGTTTAGCAAGGACAGTGCCTCTTCCTCCTTCTCGACATGCTGAGGAAGGCACTAAGCCCCCCGCCCGAGGCTCACTGCTGTGTGTTGGTTGCAGGATTATCTCGGTGCTGTGATTGTACTCACGGCTGCTGTCACATCAATATGTACTTCTGAGAACGGACTTCAATCAGGACTGGTGGGACTGGGACTCACCTACGCTCTTACAGTAAGTATTTCATCGTTTAGATGTATAATTAGTTTTTTTATCTGTGTTTTCTCTTACACCACAGCTCATAAATTATGCCTACATTCACACTATAGCAATCATTCAAGGCCATGCTTAACAAAAAAAACATGAAACCTACAAGACGACAATAGCAAAACACCTGCCTTTAAAATGAGATCCCTAGAACCCCACATGGGCTCACCTGGTAAAGGCGTGACTGTGGAGTGCTGGGTGAGTCGTACAGTCAGGGGAGCCAGGTTCATGTGCTGGCTGGGTGTTGTTGCGAGAGAGTCCACAAGGGGTATCACATTGACTGGCACTCCTGTGGTTTTGGTTTTGGGTTTCTTCTCATCATGCTACAACGGCCTCTACTGGCCAGGTGCTCAAAGTAGACACCTGCAGAGATGGGCTTTGTCCTCCAGTGGCTGGTAGCGTGTCGCTGTAGAACTCCAGGGTGTAAAGAGGCAATTAGCTTGGTCTTGAGATGCACACTGACCTCCTGTTCTTCTGAGTTATCATGGGGATTGCTTTGTTGAAGACGATAGGACATTCTACACAGGGAAGAAAATAAGGGCTGAAATAATTAGGCAGAGATATATATATAAAATAAATGTTTTTAGATCCTTTGATCTTATGTATGAGCCAGAAAGAAAGTCTAATGTCCATAGTGGTCCATAATTGTCTTCTTACCTAAAAATAATGATCTAATAAGTTCCACATGAAATATGAGCTAACTGAGAATCGAATCCAGGCCTGCTGTACTTACTTACCAAGACATCTGCCAGGAGGAATTCAGCTCAGTGCTTTCAAACAGAAGATCTATGACTGATTATAACAGATTAGACATCATTGGAAAGGGTTTGTGAATATTCTGAGAACGTTGTGTTTGGTAAAAGAGCCATTTAAATTAGAAAGAAAAAGTCTGAACCCCAGGTCACTGTGCCTCTTGTGACCTGCATGTTCTCTTAATGTAAGCACTGGAAACTGTTTAAGGAGAGCTAATCACTCAACCATGCATCACCTTACATGTGTAATGTGAAGCGCACGTTACTTTTGTTGGTCTATTTAAGGACATATGTTCTGGAGTATGAAATAATCACTGAGCTCTGTCACCTGCCTTGAGCTCTTACATGTACACACATGCTGCCCAGTATATTTAAATGGATGTTGTGATAGTCATTTATAAATATTTTTTATTTTATTTTTTAGGGGGAGGGTAGAGGTGTGTTGAGGATGCACAGAATGCACGGCAACGCAACTTAAATTCAGTAATGGTCCTGCATTCGAATTGTTGATCCCTACACACACACACCCCGTTACCACCCCTGTGTCATGATCCCTACACACACCAGGGGATTGTTTATTTTAAGAGCCATTATATATGTTTTACTTATATATGAAAATCCCCACATCCATGTGAATGTATTCAGGCACTGAGGAAGACAGAGTTTGAGCTCCTTAAATCTGTGCGGCAAATAAATTACTGCTTTTGTCAAATACAGATATTAATGTATTTAAGTATTTCTTTCTTTCAAATATGAATTTCAGCAGTACTCAGTTACTTTCATCTTTCTTTGACCCAGGTGACTAATTACCTGAACTGGTTGGTGAGGAGCCTGGCAGATCTGGAGGTGCAGATGGGAGCAGTGAAGAAAGTCAGTGGCTTCCTGAGCACGGAATCAGAGAACTACGAGGGCGGTACGATATATAGTAGAGGAGACACCATGCACGTTCATAGAGTATACAGGTTGAACTATGAGGGCTCTATCAGTACGGTATATAGTAGAGGAGACACCATGCACGTTCATAGAGTATACAGGTTGAACTATGAGGGCTCTATCAGTACGGTATATAGTAGAGGAGACACCATGCACGTTCATAGAGTATACAGGTTTGTTTGTTATCATAAAAACACACGCGGCTGTGTTTCCCCAATGTCCTGTGTTTTCCGATTAAAGCAATTCAAGATTCAATTTCT